>NW_026061679.1:0-10000 GCF_024217435.2 Syngnathus scovelli
ATCTCTGGCCGACATCGGGAACCAGCCGAGGCGGACGCTTTTCGGCGCAAGAGCCGTTGGCACTTAGAAAATATTCGTTAATCTTGAACGGACCTCCAGGGGAAGAGGCCGAATTTTCACTTGTTCTGGCCGACATCGGGAACCAGCCGAAGCGGACGCTTTACGGCGGAGCAGCCGTTGGCACTTAGAAAATATTCGTTAATCTTGAACGGACCTCCAGGGGAAGAGGCCGAATTTTCACTTGTTCTGGCCGACATCGGGAACCAGCCGAGTCGGACGCTTTTCGGCGCAAGAGCCGTTGGCACTTAGAAAATATTCGTTAATCTTGAACGGACCTCCAGGGAAGAGGCCGAATTTTCACTTGTTCTGGCGACATCGGGAACCAGCCGAGTCGGACTCTTTACGGCGGAACAGCCGTTGGCACTTAGGAAATATTCGCCGAACTCGGCCGGACTTCCAGGGGAAGAGGCCGAATTTTCACTTGTTCTGGCCGACATCGGGAACCAGCCGAGTCGGACTCTTTACGGCGGAGCAGCCGTTGGCACTTAGGAAATATTTGCCAAAATGTTCCGGACCTCCAGGGGAAGAGGCCGAATATTCACTTGTTCTGGCCGACATCGGGAACCAGCCGAGTCGGACACTTTACGGCGGAGCAGCCGTTGGCACTTAGGAAATATTCGCCAAACTTGGCCGGACTTCCAGGGGAAGAGGCCGAATGTCCACTTGTTCTGGCCGACATCGGGAACCAGCCGAGTCGGACGCTTTACGGCGGAGCAGCCGTTGGCACTTAGGAAATATTTGCCTTAACTCGGCCGGACTTCCAGGGGAAGAGGCCGAATTTTCACTTGTTCTGGCCGATATCGGGAACCAGCCGAGTCGGACTCTTTACGGCGGAACAGCCGTTGGCACTTAGGAAATATTCGCCTTAAGTCGGCCGGACTTCCAGGGGAAGAGGCCGATTTTTCACTTGTTCTGGCCGACCGGGGGAACCAGCCGAGTCGGACACTTTACGGCGGAGCAGCCGTTGGCACTTAGGAAATATTCGCCAAAATGTTCCGGACCTCCAGGGGAAGAGGCCAAATTTTCACTTGTTCTGGCCGACCGGGTGAACCGGCCGAGGCGGACACTTTACGGCGGAGCAGCCGTTGGCACTTAGGAAATATTCGCCAAAATGTTCCGGACCTCCAGGGGAAGAGGCCGAATTTTCACTTGTTCTGGCCGACCGGGGGAACCAGCCGAGGCGGACACTTTACGGCGGAGCAGCCGTTGGCACTTAGGAAATATTCGCCAAAATGTTCCGGACCTCCAGGGAAAGAGGCCGAATTTTCACTCGTTCTGGCCGACCGGGGGAACCGGCCGAGGCGGACACTTTACGGCGGTTGAGCCGTTGGCACTTAGAAATTATTCAGACTTCCATAAACACACATCGGCCTTTTGCCGTCACTGCCCGGGATGGGCACCGTGGTAGCTCGGACAGTTCGTTTGACAGCTTCCGCTGGCACTTAGACAATTTTTAAAATGAAAATAAACAGTTCTGCACATACGTGCCGACTATATTTTGCGAAAGGGGGGTAAAGTGATGAGTACACTAAGTGGGGGGACCAAGTACATAAAGCCTACCCCTGGTACCTCAGAGAGGCCGAATTGACACATTTTGTGTCCGACCGCGGGAACCAGCCGAGGCGGACGCTTTTCGGCGCAAGAGCCGTTGGCACTTAGAAAATATTCGCTAAACTTCAAAGGACCTCCAGGGGAAGAGGCCGAATTGTCACTTTTTCTGGCCGACATCGGGAACCAGCCGAGTCGGACACCTTACGGCGGAAGAGCCGATGGCACTTAGAAAATATTCGTTAAACTTCAACTGACCTCCAGGGGAAGAGGCCGATTTTTCACTTGTTCTGGCCGACATCGGGAACCAGCCGAGTCGGACGCTTTTCGGCGCAAGAGCCGTTGGCACTTAGAAAATATTCGTTAATCTTGAACGGACCTCCAGGGGAAGAGGCCGAATTTCCACTTATTCTGGCCGACATCGGGAACCAGCCGAGTCGGACGCTTTACGGCGGAGCAGCCGTTGGCACTTAGAAAATATTCGTTAATCTTGAACGGACCTCCAGGGGAAGAGGCCGAATTTTCACTTGTTCTGGCCGACATCGGGAACCAGCCGAGTCGGACGCTTTACGGCGGAGCAGCCGTTGGCACTTTGAAAATATTCGTTAAACTTCAACTGACCTCCAGGGGAAGAGGCCGAATTTCCACTTGTTCTGGCCGACATCGGGAACCAGCCGAGTCGGACGCTTTACGGCGGAAGAGCCGATGGCACTTAGAAAATATTCGTTAAACTTGACAGGACCTCCAGGGGAAGAGGCCGAATTTTCGCTCGTTCAGGCCGACCGGAGGAACCGGCCGAGTCGGACACCTTACGGCGGAAGAGCCGATGGCACTTAGAAAATATTCGCCAAAATGTTCCGGACCTCCAGGGGAAGAGGCCGAATTTTCACTTGTTCAGGCCGACCGGAGGAACCGGCCGAGTCGGACACCTTACGGCGGAAGAGCCGATGGCACTTAGAAAATATTCGTTAAACTTGACAGGACCTCCAGGGGAAGAGGCCGAATTTTCGCTCGTTCGGGCCGACCGGAGGAACCGGCCGAGTCGGACACCTTACGGCGGAAGAGCCGATGGCACTTAGAAAATATTCGCCAAAATGTTCCGGACCTCCAGGGGAAGAGGCCGAATTTTCGCTCGTTCGGGCCGACCGGAGGAACCAGCCGGGTCGGACACGTTACGGCGCAACAGCCGTTGGCACTTTGAAAATATTCGCCAAAATGTTCCGGACCTCCAGGGGAAGAGGCCGTATTTTCGCTCGTTCGGGCCGACCGGAGGAACCGGCCGGGTCGGACACGTTACGGCGCAACAGCCGTTAGCACTTAGAAATTATTCGTTAAACTTGAACGGACCTCCAGGGTTAAGAGGCCGAATTTTCGCTCGTTCGGGCCGACCGGAGGAACCAGCCGGGTCGGACACTTTACGGCCCAACAGCCGTTGGCACTTTGAAAATATTCGCCAAAGTCGTCCGGACCTCCAGGGGAAGAGGCCGAATTTTCGCTCGTTCGGGCCGACCGGAGGAACCAGCCGGGTCGGACACTTTACGGCGGAACGGCCGTTGGCACTTTGAAAATATTCGCCAAAATGTTCCGGACCTCCAGGGGAAGAGGCCGAATTTTCGCTCGTTCGGGCCGACCGGAGGAACCGGCCGGGTCGGACACGTTACGGCGCAACAGCCGTTGGCACTTTGAAAATATTCGCCAAAATGTTCCGGACCTCCAGGGGAAGAGGCCGAATTTTCGCTCGTTCGGGCCGACCGGAGGAACCAGCCGGGTCGGACACTTTACGGCCCAACAGCCGTTGGCACTTTGAAAATATTCGCCAAAGTCGTCCGGACCTCCAGGGGAAGAGGCCGAATTTTCGCTCGTTCAGGCCGACCGGAGGAACCAGCCGGGTCGGACACGTTACGGCGCAACAGCCGTTCGCACTTAGAAAATATTCGCCAAAGTCGTCCGGACCTCCAGGGGAAGAGGCCGAATTTTCGCTCGTTCGGGCCGACCGGAGGAACCAGCCGGGTCGGACACGTTACGGCGGAACAGCCGTTGGCACTTTGAAAATATTCGCCAAAATGTTCCGGACCTCCAGGGGAAGAGGCCGAATTTTCGCTCGTTCGGGCCGACCGGGAGAACCAGCCGAGGCGGACACTTTACGGCGGTTGAGCCGTTGGCACTTAGAAATTATTCAGACTTCCATCAAACACACATCGGCCTTTTGCCGTCACTGCCCGGGATGGGCACCGTGGTAGCTCGGACAGTTCGTGTGACAGCTTCCGCTGGCACTTAGAAAATTTTTAAAATGAAAATAAACAGTTCTGCACATACGTGCCGACTATATTTTGCGAAAGGGGGGTAAAGTGATGAGTACACTAACTGGGGGGACCAAGTACATAAAGCCTACCCCTGGTACCTCAGAGAGGCCGAATTTTCGAATTCTGAGGCCGAGCTGGGGAACCAGACGAGGCGGACACTTTTCCGAGCGAGAGCCGATGGCACTTAGAAAATTTTCGGCTAAGTCGGCAGGACTTCCAGAGCGAGAGGCCGAATATTCGTCATCTGTGGCCGACCGGGGAACCAGCGAAGGCGGATAGGCGGTCACGGAGGTCCCGCCGGCTGGTCCGCGGGCCAATTTGGGTCCCGTAATTTAGCGGTCGCGGTCCGGAATCCACGCCGAGCGGGGAACCAGCGGAGGCGGATAGGCGGTCACGGAGGTCCCGCCGGCTGGTCCGCGGGCCAATTGGGGTCCCGTAAGTTAGCGGTCGCGGCCCGGAATTCGCGCCGGCCGGGGAACCAGCGCAGGCGGATAGGCGGTCACGGAGGTCCCGCCGGCTGGTCCGCGGGCCAATCGGGGTCCCGTAAGTTAGCGGTCGCGGCCCGGAATTCGCGCCGGCCGGGGAACCAGCGCAGGCGGATAGGCGGTCACGGAGGTCCCGCCGGCTGGTCCGCGGGCCAATCGGGGTCCCGTAAGTTAGCGGTCGCGGCCCGGAATTCGCGCCGGCCGGGGAACCAGCGCAGGCGGATAGGCGGTCACGGAGGTCCCGCCGGCTGGTCCGCGGGCCAATCGGGGTCCCGTAAGTTAGCGGTCGCGGCCCGGAATTCGCGCCGGCCGGGGAACCAGCGCAGGCGGATAGGCGGTCACGGAGGTCCCGCCGGCTGGTCCGCGGGCCAATCGGGGTCCCGTAAGTTAGCGGTCGCGGCCCGGAATTCGCGCCGGCCGGGGAACCAGCGCAGGCGGATAGGCGGTCACGGAGGTCCCGCCGGCTGGTCCGCGGGCCAATCGGGGTCCCGTAAGTTAGCGGTCGCGGCCCGGAATTCGCGCCGGCCGGGGAACCAGCGCAGGCGGATAGGCGGTCACGGAGGTCCCGCCGGCTGGTCCGCGGGCCAATCGGGGTCCCGTAAGTTAGCGGTCGCGGCCCGGAATCCGCGCCGGCCCGCAGCCACCGCCAGGCGGATAGGCTGTCACGGAGGTCCCGCCGGCCGGTCCGCGGGGGGAACTGCGCCCTCTGGCGGACACGCCATTGTAAATGAATGGGGTTTGGCACTTAGTGCATTTTTCGCCGAAGCCGACGAGCGCTCCGGGCGAGGAGGCCGGATTCTCGCCATCCGTGGCCGGCCGGGGAACCGGCCAAGGCGGATAGGCGGTCACGGGGGTCCCGCCGGCTGGTCCGCGGGCCAATTGGGGTCCCGTAAGTTAGCGGTCGCGGCCCGGAATCCGCGCCGGCCAGCAGCCACCGGGAGGCGGATAGGCTGTCACGGAGGTCCCGCCGGCTGGTCCGCGGGCCATTTAGGGTCCCGCGAGTGAGCGGTCGCGGTCCGGAATCCAGGCCGGCCAGGAGGCACCGCCAGGCGGATAGGCGGTCACGGAGGTCCCGCCAGCTGGTCCGCGGGCCATTTATGGTCCCGTAAGTTAGCGGTCGCGGCCCGGAATGCACGCCGGCCAGGAGGCACCGCCAGGCGGGTAGGCTGTCACGGAGGTCCCGCCGGCCGGTCCGCGGGCCAATTACCTCCAGCCGAGCGGATATGAACTTTATTAGCACCTTCTACGAGATGGCGGAGCCTTATTCGACAACCAGCACCTCGGCTTAGCATTTTCCACGGCCCGCTGATCTTCCAGAAGACGTCCAGCCGGTTTCCTCCTCACATTTTAAGCCGGCCGAGGCTTCCGGCACCCCGGCTAAGCTTTCTCCACGGCCCGCTGAGCTTCCAGGGGACCTCCGGCCGGTTCTCCCGGTGCCTCGCGCCTCGCTTTGTGAGCCGGCCGAGGCTTCCAGCACCTCGGCTGAGCGTTTCCCACGGCCCGCTGAGCTTCCAGGGGACCTCCAGCCGGTTCTCCCGGTGCCTCGCGCCTCGCTTTGTGAGCCGGCCGAGGCTTCCAGCACCTCGGCTGAGCGTTTCCCACGGCCCGCTGAGCTTCCAGGGTACCTCCAGCCGGTTCTCCCGGTGCCTCGCGCCTCGCTTTGAGAGCCGGCCGAGGCTTCCAGCACCTCGGCTGAGCGTTTTCGGCGGCCCGTTGCTCTCCCGGAGGTCGCAACGGGGAGTTACCTCCCTCTCGCGGACACGGCGAGTAAATACACCGCCTCTCGCACTTGGCGCACACTCACTCGCATTGCTACGCCTCCCGTGGCACTTTAAGCGGCCGAACGGCGGGAGTAACTACGACTCTCTTAAGGTAGGCTCACTTGACTATTTATTCATGTATTTATTTATTTTTGACGGTTCGCGGAGGCGATGACGCTCCGCGCGGGTAAACGGCGGGAGTAACTGTGACTCTCTTAAGGTAGGCTCACTTGACATCTATTTATTTATGTATTTATTTATTTTTGACGGTTCGCGGAGGCGATGACGCTCCGCGCGGGTAAACGGCGGGAGTAACTGTGACTCTCTTAAGGTAGGCTCACTTGACATCTATTTATTTATGTATTTATTTATTTTTGACGGTTCGCGGAGGCGATGACGCTCCGCGCGGGTAAACGGCGGGAGTAACTGTGACTCTCTTAAGGTAGGCTCACTTGACATCTATTTATTTATGTATTTATTTATTTTTGACGGTTCGCGGAGGCGATGACGCTCCGCGCGGGTAAACGGCGGGAGTAACTGTGACTCTCTTAAGGTAGGCTCACTTGACATCTATTTATTTATGTATTTATTTATTTTTGACGGTTCGCGGAGGCGATGACGCTCCGCGCGGGTAAACGGCGGGAGTAACTGTGACTCTCTTAAGGTAGGCTCACTTGACATCTATTTATTTATGTATTTATTTATTTTTGACGGTTCGCGGAGGCGATGACGCTCCGCGCGGGTAAACGGCGGGAGTAACTGTGACTCTCTTAAGGTAGGCTCACTTGACATCTATTTATTTATGTATTTATTTATTTTTGACGGTTCGCGGAGGCGATGACGCTCCGCGCGGGTAAACGGCGGGAGTAACTGTGACTCTCTTAAGGTAGGCTCACTTGACATCTATTTATTTATGTATTTATTTATTTTTGACGGTTCGCGGAGGCGATGACGCTCCGCGCGGGTAAACGGCGGGAGTAACTGTGACTCTCTTAAGGTAGGCTCACTTGACATTTATTTATTTATGAATTTATTTATTTTTGACGGTTCGCGGAGGCGATGACGCTCCGCGCGGGTAAACGGCGGGAGTAACTGTGACTCTCTTAAGGTAGCCTGACTCGACGTCTTTTTCAACGGTGGCTGGAGGACCCGGGCGGTTCTCGGGGGTGCGTCGCTCCTCACTTTTGACGCCCGAGGAGGCTCCCGGCACCTCGGCTACGCGTTTTCGGCGGCCCGCTGAGCTTCCAGAAGACCTCCAGCCGGTTCTCCCGGTGCTTTCCTCCTCACGTTTTAAGCCGGCCGAGGCTCCCGGCACCCCGGCCAAGCGTTTCCCACGGCCCGCTGAGCTTCCAGGGGACCTCCGGCCGGTTCTCCGCGCGCTTTCCTCCTCACTTTTAAGCCGGCCGAGGCTTCCGGCACCCCGGCCAAGCGTTTCCCACGTCCCGCTGAGCTTCCAGGGGACCTCCGGCCGGTTCTCCGCGCGCTTTCCTCCTCACATTTTAAGCCGGCCGAGGCTCCAGGCACCCCGGCTAAGCTTTCTCCACGGCCCGCTGAGCTTCCAGGGGACCTCCGGCCGGTTCTCCGCGCGCTTTCCTCCTCACTTTTAAGCCGGCCGAGGCTTCCGGCACCCCGGCCAAGCCTTTCCCACGGCCCGCTGAGCTTCCAGGGGACATCCAGCCGGTTCTCCGCGCGCCCCCCTCCTAACTCGACGCCCGAGGAGGCTCCAGGCACCCCGGCCGAGCCTTTTCGGCGGCCCGCTGATCTCCCGGAGGTCGCAACGGGGAATTGCCTCCCTCTCGCGGACACGGCGCGTAAATGCACCGCCTCTCGCACTTTGCGCACACTCACTCGCATCGCTACGCCTCCCGTGGCACTTTAAGCGACCGGGACCACCGCGAGCGCGGGCGATGACTAAGAGGCTCCCCGGCCGGCCTCGCGGAGCTCCGACGCTCCCCCGCGGGACTTCCGGCGGCCGGCCGGAGCCTCGGCACGGCTGCCGCACTCCCTAATAACACCCCGCGGACCCCCGCGAGCCGAACGCTCGCTGCCGCGGGCGACCCGTGCCAAGGCGGACGCGTGACGGCGCGGGAGCCCTCGGCACTATATCACGGTCACGTATGTAGTCAAATCGTGTAAAATCACCGTTAGTTTATTCATAATATAGGTAATAATTAAATAAATATTAACATCGCGTATATCATTAATAAACACATGTATGTATTTATTTAATAATTAAATAAATATTAACATCGCGTATAATCATGCGCAATACTTCGTGGCCGACCGGGGAACCGGCGAAGGCGGACGCATCGCGGCGCGAGAGCCGTTGGCACTTTGGAAAAATAAATAAATAAATAAATAAATAAATAATAATTCGCCGACCGGGCTCCGGGGGGAGAGGCCGATTTTTGGCCGTTCGTGGCCGACCGGGGAACCGGCGAAGGCGGACGCATCGCGGCGCGAGAGCCGTTGGCACTTTGGAAAAATAAATAAATAAATAAATAAATAATTCGCCGACCGGGCTCCGGGGCAAGAGGCCGAATTTTCGCTCGTTCGGGCCGACCGGGGAACCGGCGAAGGCGGACGCAGCGCGGCGCGAGAGCCGTTGGCACTTTGAAAAAAAAAAAAAAAAAAAAAATTCGCCCACCGGGCTCCGGGGGAAGAGGCCGGCTTTTCGCCGTTCGCGGCCGACCGGGGAACCGGCGAAAGCGGACGCGCTCTCTAACGAGCCCCGCCGGCCGGAGGAAGTGCGCCCTCTGGCGGACACGCCGTTGTAAATGAATGGGGTTTGGCACTTAGTGCATTTTTCGCCCAAGTCGAAGCGCGCTCCGGGCGAGGAGGCCGGATTCTCGCCACCCGTGGCCGGCCGGGGAACCGGCCAAGGCGGACGCGCTCTCTAACGAGCCCCGCCGGCCGGAGGAAGTGCGCCCTCTGGCGGACACGCCGTTGTAAATGAATGGGGTTTGGCACTTGGTGCATTTTTCGCCCAAGTCGAAGCGCGCTCCGGGCGAGGAGGCCGGATTCTCGCCACCCGTGGCCGGCCGGGGAACCGGCGAAGGCGGATAGGCTTTCACGGAGGATCCGCCGGCTGGTCCGCGGGCCGATTAGGGTCCCGCGAGTGAGCGGTGGCGGTCCGGAATCCAGGCCGGCCAGGAGGCACCGCCAGGCGGATAGGCTTTCACGGAGGAGCCGCCGGCTGGTCCGCGGGCCGTTTAGGGTCCCGCGAGTGAGCGGTGGCGGTCCGGAATCCAGGCCGGCCAGGAGGCACCGCCAGGCGGATAGGCTTTCACGGAGGACCCGCCGGCTGGTCCGCGGGCCGTTTAGGGTCCCGCGAGTGAGCGGTCGCGGTCCGGAATCCAGGCCGGCCAGGAGGCACCGCCAGGCGGATAGGCTTTCACGGAGGACCCGCCGGCTGGTCCGCGGGCCGTTTAGGCTCCCGTAAGTTAGCGGTCGCGGTCCGGAATACAGGCCGTCCAGGAGGCACTGCCAGGCGGATACACTCTCTAACGAGCCCCGCCGGCTGGTCCGCCGGGGGAAGTGCGCCCTCTGGCGGACACGCCGTTGTAAATGAATGGGGTTTGGCACTTAGTGCATTTTTCGACCAGCGGCAACGCAGGCTGACGGGCGGCCGCTTCCACGGGCCGGTACTACTCTACGGAGGCGCTAGCCGCCTCCGGTGGGGGCCGTGTGATCTCGCTGGATGCCCGAGGACCTTCCGCGAGGCCCGGCCGCAGCTTTTACGCGCGCCCGGTCCTATTACCTGGTGGAAGCTGGAGGCCGGGGCTCCGCAGCTCGCCGCCCGGGGACCTTCCGCGAGGCCCGGCCGCAGCTTTTACGCACCACC
>NW_026061679.1:22500-37500 GCF_024217435.2 Syngnathus scovelli
TCGGTTTCGCTGCCGTACGGTTCGCGCTAGGCCTGCGCGGGCGGCGCGGGGCGCGCGCTCGCGCGGCGGCCTAGCGCTGGAGTGCGACCCGCAAGTGGGGAGGAACCGTCCACCCAACGCCGGCGGTAGCCGGGGCCGGTGGGGGCCCTACCAAGGCGGGTCATGGGCGCATGTCGGTCAGGTTATAAGAGTGTTTTTTTCGCTCCGGGCTAGAGCCGGGTGAGGTCGTCTCGAACCACGTGCCTGAAGGCCGCCTCGCGCCGGATTCGGCCCCGCTCATTCGTCGGAGTGACCGCCCGACGCGGGCATCGCTAGATTAGCCGTGGCCCCGATCCTTCCCCATCGACAGCCTTTCGCCCCCTTCGCTCCGGCCTCTGAGGCGGCCGGTACCCCTTTCTTGGATGAGACAGAACCCTTGACGGGCCGTTCGCAGATTTTTGCCCGGCCTGTGTTTAAGGAGGCGGCCGGTACCTCCCTCCTTGGATGACCAACAACCCTTGACGGGCCATTCGCAGATTTTTGCCCGGCCTGTGTTTAAGGAGGCGGCCGGTACCTCCCTCCTTGGATGACCTTCTACCCTTGACGGGCCATTCGCAGATTTTTGCCCGGCCTGTGTTTAAGGAGGCGGCCGGTACCTCCCTCCTTGGATGACCTTCTACCCTTGACGGGCCATTCGCAGATTTTTGCCCGGCCTGTGTTTAAGGAGGCGGCCGGTACCTCCCTCCTTGGATGACCCACTACCCTTGACGGGCCCATTCGCAGATTTTTGCCCGGCCTGTGTTTAGGGAGGCGACCGGTCCTCCGTAGCTTGATCGGATTTCCCTTCCGGCCTGTGTTTAAGGAGGCGGCCGGTCCTCCGTAGCTTGATCGGATTTCCCTTCCAGCCTGTGTTTAAGGAGGCGGCTGGTCCTCCCCGGTCGGTTGCCAAGCGACCGGGACCCGCAAGTGGGCAGGAACCGTCCACCCAACGCCGGCGAGCCGGGGCCGGTGGGGGCCCTACCAAGGCGGGTCTAACTTCAGGCGGTGCAAACGGGGGAGGGGGGTAAGGACGGCTGCCGGGAGCAGACAGCCGTCCCCGGGAGGGGGTAGTAGCTTCGCGGCGGCCGCCGGGAGCAGACGGCCGTCCGCGGATTCTGCCAATGCCTGTAGGACTTTGAATATTTCACAGCCGTGCTGTGGCACTTAGAAAATTTTTCAGAGATGTGGCACTTAGAAAGTTTTTCAGAGATGTGGCACTTAGAAAGTTTTTCAGAGATGTGGCACTTAGAAAGTTTTTCAGAGATGTGGCACTTTGAACATTTTTGAGAGATGTGGCACTTTGAAAATTTTTGAGAAATGTGGCACTTTGAAAATTTTTGAGAAATGTGGCACTTTGAAAATTTTTGAGAAATGTGGCACTTAGAAAATTTTCTCTCTCTCTCTGGAAGTGCCGTGCCTTCTTCAGTTCTGCTATCCGAGCAGGGGACGCTTGCTGGCGGCCGTTACCAGCGCTCGGACCAGGCCCAATTGATTTGCATGGAAAACAATTGCGTCCCCCATGCTCGTTCTGACTATATTTTGCGAAAGGGGGGTAAAGTGATGAGTACACTAAGTGGGGGGACCAACCCATGTACTCTAGAAAAAGTACATGGGTTGACAAAAGACCAGTTCGTACTGCACCCCTGGTACCCAAACCCCTGGTACCTTTAGGCACTTAGAAAAATTTCGCCCAAATTTGGAGGTCGCTCCAGGGGAAGAGGCCGAATTTTCGCCTATTACGGCCGACCGCGGGAACCAGCCGAGGCGGACGCTTTTCGGCGCAAGAGCCGTTGGCACTTAGAAAATATTCGCTAAACTTCAAAGGACCTCCAGGGGAAGAGGCCGAATTGTCACTTTTTCTGGCCGACATCGGGAACCAGCCGAGTCGGACTCTTTACGGCGGAGCAGCCGTTGGCACTTAGAAAATATTCGCCAAACTCGGCCGGACTTCCAGGGGAAGAGGCCGAATTGTCACTTGTTCTGCCCGACATCGGGAACCAGCCGAGTCGGACACTTTAAGGCGGAGCAGCCGTTGGCACTTAGAAAATATTCGCCAAACTTGAACGGACCTCCAGGGGAAGAGGCCGAATTTTCACCTGTTCTGGCCGACATCGGGAACCAGCCGAGTCGGACGCTTTTCGGCGCAAGAGCCGTTGGAACTTAGAAAATATTCGCTAAACTTCAAAGGACCTCCAGGGGAAGAGGCCGAATTGTCACTTGTTCTGGCCGACATCGGGAACCAGCCGAGTCGGACTCTTTACGGCGGAGCAGCCGTTGGCACTTAGAAAATATTCGCCAAACTCGGCCGGACTTCCAGGGGAAGAGGCCGAATTGTCACTTGTTCTGCCCGACATCGGGAACCAGCCGAGTCGGACACTTTAAGGCGGAGCAGCCGTTGGCACTTAGAAAATATTCGCCAAACTTGAACGGACCTCCAGGGGAAGAGGCCGAATTTTCACCTGTTCTGGCCGACATCGGGAACCAGCCGAGTCGGACGCTTTAAGGCGGAGCAGCCGTTGGCACTTAGAAAATATTCGTTAAACTTGAAAGGACCTCCAGGGGAAGAGGCCGAATTGTCACTTGTTCTGGCCGACATCGGGAACCAGCCGAGTCGGACGCTTTAAGGCGGAGCAGCCGTCGGCACTTAGAAAATATTCGTTAAACTTGAAAAGACCTCCAGGGGAAGAGGCCGAATTGTCACTTGTTCTGGCCGACATCGGGAACCAGACGAGTCGGGCCCTTTAAGGCTGAGCAGCCCTTGGCACTTAGGAAATATTTGCCTTAACTCGGCCGGACTTCCAGGGGAAGAGGCCGGATTTTCACTTGTTCTGGCCAACATCGGGAACCAGCCGAGTCGGACACTTAAAGGCTGAGCAGCCGTTGGCACTTAGGAAATATTTGCCTTAACTCGGCCGGACTTCCAGGGGAAGAGGCCGGATTTTCACTTGTTCTGGCCGACATCGGGAACCAGCCGAGTCGGACACTTTAAGGCTGAGCAGCCGTTGGCACTTAGGAAATATTTGCCTTAACTCGGCCGGACTTCCAGGGGAAGAGGCCGATTTTTCACTTGTTCTGGCCGACCGGGGGAACCAGCCGAGTCGGACACTTTACGGCGGAGCAGCCGTTGGCACTTAGGAAATATTCGCCAAAATGTTCCGGACCTCCAGGGGAAGAGGCCAAATTTTCACTTGTTCTGGCCGACCGGGTGAACCGGCCGAGGCGGACACTTTACGGCGGAGCAGCCGTTGGCACTTAGGAAATATTCGCCAAAATGTTCCGGACCTCCAGGGGAAGAGGCCAAATTTTCACTTGTTCTGGCCGACCGGGTGAACCGGCCGAGGCGGACACTTTACGGCGGAGCAGCCGTTGGCACTTAGGAAATATTCGCCAAAATGTTCCGGACCTCCAGGGGAAGAGGCCGAATTTTCACTTGTTCTGGCCGACCGGGGGAACCAGCCGAGGCGGACACTTTACGGCGGAGCAGCCGTTGGCACTTAGGAAATATTCGCCAAAATGTTCCGGACCTCCAGGGGAAGAGGCCGAATTTTCGCTCGTTCGGGCCGACCGGGAGAACCAGCCGAGGCGGACACTTTACGGCGGTTGAGCCGTTGGCACTTAGAAATTATTCAGACTTCCATCAAACACACATCGGCCTTTTGCCGTCACTGCGCGGGATGGGCACCGTGGTAGCTCGGACAGTTCGCGTGACAGCTTCCGCTGGCACTTAGACAATTTTTAAAATGAAAATAAACAGTTCTGCACATACGTGCCGACTATATTTTGCGAAATGGGGGTAAAGTGATGAGTACACTAAGTGGGGGGACCAAGTACATAAAGCCCACCCCTGGTACCTCAGAGAGGCCGAATTGACACATTTTGTGTCCGACCGCGGGAACCAGCCGAGGCGGACGCTTTTCGGCGCAAGAGCCGTTGGCACTTAGAAAATATTCGTTAATCTTGAACGGACCTCCAGGGGAAGAGGCCGAATTTTCACTTGTTCTGGCCGACATCGGGAACCAGCCGAGGCGGACGCTTTTCGGCGCAAGAGCCGTTGGCACTTAGAAAATATTCGTTAATCGTGAACGGACCTCCAGGGGAAGAGGCCGAATTTTCACTTGTTCTGGCCGACATCGGGAACCAGCCGAGGCGGACGCTTTTCGGCGCAAGAGCCGTTGGCACTTAGAAAATATTCGTTAATCTTGAACGGACCTCCAGGGGAAGAGGCCGAATTTTCACTTGTTCTGGCCGACATCGGGAACCAGCCGAAGCGGACGCTTTACGGCGGAGCAGCCGTTGGCACTTAGAAAATATTCGTTAATCTTGAACGGACCTCCAGGGGAAGAGGCCGAATTTTCACTTGTTCTGGCCGACATCGGGAACCAGCCGAGTCGGACGCTTTTCGGCGCAAGAGCCGTTGGCACTTAGAAAATATTCGTTAATCTTGAACGGACCTCCAGGGGAAGAGGCCGAATTTTCACTTGTTCTGGCCGACATCGGGAACCAGCCGAGTCGGACTCTTTACGGCGGAACAGCCGTTGGCACTTAGGAAATATTCGCCGAACTCGGCCGGACTTCCAGGGGAAGAGGCCGAATTTTCACTTGTTCTGGCCGACATCGGGAACCAGCCGAGTCGGACTCTTTACGGCGGAGCAGCCGTTGGCACTTAGGAAATATTTGCCAAAATGTTCCGGACCTCCAGGGGAAGAGGCCGAATATTCACTTGTTCTGGCCGACATCGGGAACCAGCCGAGTCGGACACTTTACGGCGGAGCAGCCGTTGGCACTTAGGAAATATTCGCCAAACTTGGCCGGACTTCCAGGGGAAGAGGCCGAATGTCCACTTGTTCTGGCCGACATCGGGAACCAGCCGAGTCGGACGCTTTACGGCGGAGCAGCCGTTGGCACTTAGGAAATATTTGCCTTAACTCGGCCGGACTTCCAGGGGAAGAGGCCGAATTTTCACTTGTTCTGGCCGATATCGGGAACCAGCCGAGTCGGACTCTTTACGGCGGAACAGCCGTTGGCACTTAGGAAATATTCGCCTTAAGTCGGCCGGACTTCCAGGGGAAGAGGCCGATTTTTCACTTGTTCTGGCCGACCGGGGGAACCAGCCGAGTCGGACACTTTACGGCGGAGCAGCCGTTGGCACTTAGGAAATATTCGCCAAAATGTTCCGGACCTCCAGGGGAAGAGGCCAAATTTTCACTTGTTCTGGCCGACCGGGTGAACCGGCCGAGGCGGACACTTTACGGCGGAGCAGCCGTTGGCACTTAGGAAATATTCGCCAAAATGTTCCGGACCTCCAGGGGAAGAGGCCGAATTTTCACTTGTTCTGGCCGACCGGGGGAACCAGCCGAGGCGGACACTTTACGGCGGAGCAGCCGTTGGCACTTAGAAATTATTCAGACTTCCATAAACACACATCGGCCTTTTGCCGTCACTGCCCGGGATGGGCACCGTGGTAGCTCGGACAGTTCGTTTGACAGCTTCCGCTGGCACTTAGACAATTTTTAAAATGAAAATAAACAGTTCTGCACATACGTGCCGACTATATTTTGCGAAAGGGGGGTAAAGTGATGAGTACACTAAGTGGGGGGACCAAGTACATAAAGCCTACCCCTGGTACCTCAGAGAGACCGAATTGACACATTTTGTGTCCGACCGCGGGAACCAGCCGAGGCGGACGCTTTTCGGCGCAAGAGCCGTTGGCACTTAGAAAATATTCGCTAAACTTCAAAGGACCTCCAGGGGAAGAGGCCGAATTGTCACTTTTTCTGGCCGACATCGGGAACCAGCCGAGTCGGACACCTTACGGCGGAAGAGCCGATGGCACTTAGAAAATATTCGTTAAACTTCAACTGACCTCCAGGGGAAGAGGCCGATTTTTCACTTGTTCTGGCCGACATCGGGAACCAGCCGAGTCGGACGCTTTTCGGCGCAAGAGCCGTTGGCACTTAGAAAATATTCGTTAATCTTGAACGGACCTCCAGGGGAAGAGGCCGAATTTCCACTTATTCTGGCCGACATCGGGAACCAGCCGAGTCGGACGCTTTACGGCGGAGCAGCCGTTGGCACTTAGAAAATATTCGTTAATCTTGAACGGACCTCCAGGGGAAGAGGCCGAATTTTCACTTGTTCTGGCCGACATCGGGAACCAGCCGAGTCGGACGCTTTACGGCGGAGCAGCCGTTGGCACTTTGAAAATATTCGTTAAACTTCAACTGACCTCCAGGGGAAGAGGCCGAATTTCCACTTGTTCTGGCCGACATCGGGAACCAGCCGAGTCGGACGCTTTACGGCGGAAGAGCCGATGGCACTTAGAAAATATTCGTTAAACTTGACAGGACCTCCAGGGGAAGAGGCCGAATTTTCGCTCGTTCAGGCCGACCGGAGGAACCGGCCGAGTCGGACACCTTACGGCGGAAGAGCCGATGGCACTTAGAAAATATTCGCCAAAATGTTCCGGACCTCCAGGGGAAGAGGCCGAATTTTCACTTGTTCAGGCCGACCGGAGGAACCGGCCGAGTCGGACACCTTACGGCGGAAGAGCCGATGGCACTTAGAAAATATTCGTTAAACTTGACAGGACCTCCAGGGGAAGAGGCCGAATTTTCGCTCGTTCGGGCCGACCGGAGGAACCGGCCGAGTCGGACACCTTACGGCGGAAGAGCCGATGGCACTTAGAAAATATTCGCCAAAATGTTCCGGACCTCCAGGGGAAGAGGCCGAATTTTCGCTCGTTCGGGCCGACCGGAGGAACCAGCCGGGTCGGACACGTTACGGCGCAACAGCCGTTGGCACTTTGAAAATATTCGCCAAAATGTTCCGGACCTCCAGGGGAAGAGGCCGTATTTTCGCTCGTTCGGGCCGACCGGAGGAACCGGCCGGGTCGGACACGTTACGGCGCAACAGCCGTTAGCACTTAGAAATTATTCGTTAAACTTGAACGGACCTCCAGGGTTAAGAGGCCGAATTTTCGCTCGTTCGGGCCGACCGGAGGAACCAGCCGGGTCGGACACTTTACGGCCCAACAGCCGTTGGCACTTTGAAAATATTCGCCAAAGTCGTCCGGACCTCCAGGGGAAGAGGCCGAATTTTCGCTCGTTCGGGCCGACCGGAGGAACCAGCCGGGTCGGACACTTTACGGCGGAACGGCCGTTGGCACTTTGAAAATATTCGCCAAAATGTTCCGGACCTCCAGGGGAAGAGGCCGAATTTTCGCTCGTTCGGGCCGACCGGAGGAACCGGCCGGGTCGGACACGTTACGGCGCAACAGCCGTTGGCACTTTGAAAATATTCGCCAAAATGTTCCGGACCTCCAGGGGAAGAGGCCGAATTTTCGCTCGTTCGGGCCGACCGGAGGAACCAGCCGGGTCGGACACTTTACGGCCCAACAGCCGTTGGCACTTTGAAAATATTCGCCAAAGTCGTCCGGACCTCCAGGGGAAGAGGCCGAATTTTCGCTCGTTCAGGCCGACCGGAGGAACCAGCCGGGTCGGACACGTTACGGCGCAACAGCCGTTCGCACTTAGAAAATATTCGCCAAAGTCGTCCGGACCTCCAGGGGAAGAGGCCGAATTTTCGCTCGTTCGGGCCGACCGGAGGAACCAGCCGGGTCGGACACGTTACGGCGGAACAGCCGTTGGCACTTTGAAAATATTCGCCAAAATGTTCCGGACCTCCAGGGGAAGAGGCCGAATTTTCGCTCGTTCGGGCCGACCGGGAGAACCAGCCGAGGCGGACACTTTACGGCGGTTGAGCCGTTGGCACTTAGAAATTATTCAGACTTCCATCAAACACACATCGGCCTTTTGCCGTCACTGCCCGGGATGGGCACCGTGGTAGCTCGGACAGTTCGTGTGACAGCTTCCGCTGGCACTTAGAAAATTTTTAAAATGAAAATAAACAGTTCTGCACATACGTGCCGACTATATTTTGCGAAAGGGGGGTAAAGTGATGAGTACACTAACTGGGGGGACCAAGTACATAAAGCCTACCCCTGGTACCTCAGAGAGGCCGAATTTTCGAATTCTGAGGCCGAGCTGGGGAACCAGACGAGGCGGACACTTTTCCGAGCGAGAGCCGATGGCACTTAGAAAATTTTCGGCTAAGTCGGCAGGACTTCCAGAGCGAGAGGCCGAATATTCGTCATCTGTGGCCGACCGGGGAACCAGCGAAGGCGGATAGGCGGTCACGGAGGTCCCGCCGGCTGGTCCGCGGGCCAATTTGGGTCCCGTAATTTAGCGGTCGCGGTCCGGAATCCACGCCGAGCGGGGAACCAGCGGAGGCGGATAGGCGGTCACGGAGGTCCCGCCGGCTGGTCCGCGGGCCAATTGGGGTCCCGTAAGTTAGCGGTCGCGGCCCGGAATTCGCGCCGGCCGGGGAACCAGCGCAGGCGGATAGGCGGTCACGGAGGTCCCGCCGGCTGGTCCGCGGGCCAATCGGGGTCCCGTAAGTTAGCGGTCGCGGCCCGGAATTCGCGCCGGCCGGGGAACCAGCGCAGGCGGATAGGCGGTCACGGAGGTCCCGCCGGCTGGTCCGCGGGCCAATCGGGGTCCCGTAAGTTAGCGGTCGCGGCCCGGAATTCGCGCCGGCCGGGGAACCAGCGCAGGCGGATAGGCGGTCACGGAGGTCCCGCCGGCTGGTCCGCGGGCCAATCGGGGTCCCGTAAGTTAGCGGTCGCGGCCCGGAATTCGCGCCGGCCGGGGAACCAGCGCAGGCGGATAGGCGGTCACGGAGGTCCCGCCGGCTGGTCCGCGGGCCAATCGGGGTCCCGTAAGTTAGCGGTCGCGGCCCGGAATTCGCGCCGGCCGGGGAACCAGCGCAGGCGGATAGGCGGTCACGGAGGTCCCGCCGGCTGGTCCGCGGGCCAATCGGGGTCCCGTAAGTTAGCGGTCGCGGCCCGGAATTCGCGCCGGCCGGGGAACCAGCGCAGGCGGATAGGCGGTCACGGAGGTCCCGCCGGCTGGTCCGCGGGCCAATCGGGGTCCCGTAAGTTAGCGGTCGCGGCCCGGAATCCGCGCCGGCCCGCAGCCACCGCCAGGCGGATAGGCTGTCACGGAGGTCCCGCCGGCCGGTCCGCGGGGGGAACTGCGCCCTCTGGCGGACACGCCATTGTAAATGAATGGGGTTTGGCACTTAGTGCATTTTTCGCCGAAGCCGACGAGCGCTCCGGGCGAGGAGGCCGGATTCTCGCCATCCGTGGCCGGCCGGGGAACCGGCCAAGGCGGATAGGCGGTCACGGGGGTCCCGCCGGCTGGTCCGCGGGCCAATTGGGGTCCCGTAAGTTAGCGGTCGCGGCCCGGAATCCGCGCCGGCCAGCAGCCACCGGGAGGCGGATAGGCTGTCACGGAGGTCCCGCCGGCTGGTCCGCGGGCCATTTAGGGTCCCGCGAGTGAGCGGTCGCGGTCCGGAATCCAGGCCGGCCAGGAGGCACCGCCAGGCGGATAGGCGGTCACGGAGGTCCCGCCAGCTGGTCCGCGGGCCATTTATGGTCCCGTAAGTTAGCGGTCGCGGCCCGGAATGCACGCCGGCCAGGAGGCACCGCCAGGCGGGTAGGCTGTCACGGAGGTCCCGCCGGCCGGTCCGCGGGCCAATTACCTCCAGCCGAGCGGATATGAACTTTATTAGCACCTTCTACGAGATGGCGGAGCCTTATTCGACAACCAGCACCTCGGCTTAGCATTTTCCACGGCCCGCTGATCTTCCAGAAGACGTCCAGCCGGTTTCCTCCTCACATTTTAAGCCGGCCGAGGCTTCCGGCACCCCGGCTAAGCTTTCTCCACGGCCCGCTGAGCTTCCAGGGGACCTCCGGCCGGTTCTCCCGGTGCCTCGCGCCTCGCTTTGTGAGCCGGCCGAGGCTTCCAGCACCTCGGCTGAGCGTTTCCCACGGCCCGCTGAGCTTCCAGGGGACCTCCAGCCGGTTCTCCCGGTGCCTCGCGCCTCGCTTTGTGAGCCGGCCGAGGCTTCCAGCACCTCGGCTGAGCGTTTCCCACGGCCCGCTGAGCTTCCAGGGTACCTCCAGCCGGTTCTCCCGGTGCCTCGCGCCTCGCTTTGAGAGCCGGCCGAGGCTTCCAGCACCTCGGCTGAGCGTTTTCGGCGGCCCGTTGCTCTCCCGGAGGTCGCAACGGGGAGTTACCTCCCTCTCGCGGACACGGCGAGTAAATACACCGCCTCTCGCACTTGGCGCACACTCACTCGCATTGCTACGCCTCCCGTGGCACTTTAAGCGGCCGAACGGCGGGAGTAACTACGACTCTCTTAAGGTAGGCTCACTTGACTATTTATTCATGTATTTATTTATTTTTGACGGTTCGCGGAGGCGATGACGCTCCGCGCGGGTAAACGGCGGGAGTAACTGTGACTCTCTTAAGGTAGGCTCACTTGACATCTATTTATTTATGTATTTATTTATTTTTGACGGTTCGCGGAGGCGATGACGCTCCGCGCGGGTAAACGGCGGGAGTAACTGTGACTCTCTTAAGGTAGGCTCACTTGACATCTATTTATTTATGTATTTATTTATTTTTGACGGTTCGCGGAGGCGATGACGCTCCGCGCGGGTAAACGGCGGGAGTAACTGTGACTCTCTTAAGGTAGGCTCACTTGACATCTATTTATTTATGTATTTATTTATTTTTGACGGTTCGCGGAGGCGATGACGCTCCGCGCGGGTAAACGGCGGGAGTAACTGTGACTCTCTTAAGGTAGGCTCACTTGACATCTATTTATTTATGTATTTATTTATTTTTGACGGTTCGCGGAGGCGATGACGCTCCGCGCGGGTAAACGGCGGGAGTAACTGTGACTCTCTTAAGGTAGGCTCACTTGACATCTATTTATTTATGTATTTATTTATTTTTGACGGTTCGCGGAGGCGATGACGCTCCGCGCGGGTAAACGGCGGGAGTAACTGTGACTCTCTTAAGGTAGGCTCACTTGACATCTATTTATTTATGTATTTATTTATTTTTGACGGTTCGCGGAGGCGATGACGCTCCGCGCGGGTAAACGGCGGGAGTAACTGTGACTCTCTTAAGGTAGGCTCACTTGACATCTATTTATTTATGTATTTATTTATTTTTGACGGTTCGCGGAGGCGATGACGCTCCGCGCGGGTAAACGGCGGGAGTAACTGTGACTCTCTTAAGGTAGGCTCACTTGACATTTATTTATTTATGAATTTATTTATTTTTGACGGTTCGCGGAGGCGATGACGCTCCGCGCGGGTAAACGGCGGGAGTAACTGTGACTCTCTTAAGGTAGCCTGACTCGACGTCTTTTTCAACGGTGGCTGGAGGACCCGGGCGGTTCTCGGGGGTGCGTCGCTCCTCACTTTTGACGCCCGAGGAGGCTCCCGGCACCTCGGCTACGCGTTTTCGGCGGCCCGCTGAGCTTCCAGAAGACCTCCAGCCGGTTCTCCCGGTGCTTTCCTCCTCACGTTTTAAGCCGGCCGAGGCTCCCGGCACCCCGGCCAAGCGTTTCCCACGGCCCGCTGAGCTTCCAGGGGACCTCCGGCCGGTTCTCCGCGCGCTTTCCTCCTCACTTTTAAGCCGGCCGAGGCTTCCGGCACCCCGGCCAAGCGTTTCCCACGTCCCGCTGAGCTTCCAGGGGACCTCCGGCCGGTTCTCCACGCGCTTTCCTCCTCACATTTTAAGCCGGCCGAGGCTCCAGGCACCCCGGCTAAGCTTTCTCCACGGCCCGCTGAGCTTCCAGGGGACCTCCGGCCGGTTCTCCGCGCGCTTTCCTCCTCACTTTTAAGCCGGCCGAGGCTTCCGGCACCCCGGCCAAGCCTTTCCCACGGCCCGCTGAGCTTCCAGGGGACATCCAGCCGGTTCTCCGCGCGCCCCCCTCCTAACTCGACGCCCGAGGAGGCTCCAGGCACCCCGGCCGAGCCTTTTCGGCGGCCCGCTGATCTCCCGGAGGTCGCAACGGGGAATTGCCTCCCTCTCGCGGACACGGCGCGTAAATGCACCGCCTCTCGCACTTTGCGCACACTCACTCGCATCGCTACGCCTCCCGTGGCACTTTAAGCGACCGGGACCACCGCGAGCGCGGGCGATGACTAAGAGGCTCCCCGGCCGGCCTCGCGGAGCTCCGACGCTCCCCCGCGGGACTTCCGGCGGCCGGCCGGAGCCTCGGCACGGCTGCCGCACTCCCTAATAACACCCCGCGGACCCCCGCGAGCCGAACGCTCGCTGCCGCGGGCGACCCGTGCCAAGGCGGACGCGTGACGGCGCGGGAGCCCTCGGCACTATATCACGGTCACGTATGTAGTCAAATCGTGTAAAATCACCGTTAGTTTATTCATAATATAGGTAATAATTAAATAAATATTAACATCGCGTATATCATTAATAAACACATGTATGTATTTATTTAATAATTAAATAAATATTAACATCGCGTATAATCATGCGCAATACTTCGTGGCCGACCGGGGAACCGGCGAAGGCGGACGCATCGCGGCGCGAGAGCCGTTGGCACTTTGGAAAAATAAATAAATAAATAAATAAATAAATAATAATTCGCCGACCGGGCTCCGGGGGGAGAGGCCGATTTTTGGCCGTTCGTGGCCGACCGGGGAACCGGCGAAGGCGGACGCATCGCGGCGCGAGAGCCGTTGGCACTTTGGAAAAATAAATAAATAAATAAATAAATAATTCGCCGACCGGGCTCCGGGGCAAGAGGCCGAATTTTCGCTCGTTCGGGCCGACCGGGGAACCGGCGAAGGCGGACGCAGCGCGGCGCGAGAGCCGTTGGCACTTTGAAAAAAAAAAAAAAAAAAAAATTCGCCCACCGGGCTCCGGGGGAAGAGGCCGGCTTTTCGCCGTTCGCGGCCGACCGGGGAACCGGCGAAAGCGGACGCGCTCTCTAACGAGCCCCGCCGGCCGGAGGAAGTGCGCCCTCTGGCGGACACGCCGTTGTAAATGAATGGGGTTTGGCACTTAGTGCATTTTTCGCCCAAGTCGAAGCGCGCTCCGGGCGAGGAGGCCGGATTCTCGCCACCCGTGGCCGGCCGGGGAACCGGCCAAGGCGGACGCGCTCTCTAACGAGCCCCGCCGGCCGGAGGAAGTGCGCCCTCTGGCGGACACGCCGTTGTAAATGAATGGGGTTTGGCACTTGGTGCATTTTTCGCCCAAGTCGAAGCGCGCTCCGGGCGAGGAGGCCGGATTCTCGCCACCCGTGGCCGGCCGGGGAACCGGCGAAGGCGGATAGGCTTTCACGGAGGATCCGCCGGCTGGTCCGCGGGCCGATTAGGGTCCCGCGAGTGAGCGGTGGCGGTCCGGAATCCAGGCCGGCCAGGAGGCACCGCCAGGCGGATAGGCTTTCACGGAGGAGCCGCCGGCTGGTCCGCGGGCCGTTTAGGGTCCCGCGAGTGAGCGGTGGCGGTCCGGAATCCAGGCCGGCCAGGAGGCACCGCCAGGCGGATAGGCTTTCACGGAGGACCCGCCGGCTGGTCCGCGGGCCGTTTAGGGTCCCGCGAGTGAGCGGTCGCGGTCCGGAATCCAGGCCGGCCAGGAGGCACCGCCAGGCGGATAGGCTTTCACGGAGGACCCGCCGGCTGGTCCGCGGGCCGTTTAGGCTCCCGTAAGTTAGCGGTCGCGGTCCGGAATACAGGCCGTCCAGGAGGCACTGCCAGGCGGATACACTCTCTAACGAGCCCCGCCGGCTGGTCCGCCGGGGGAAGTGCGCCCTCTGGCGGACACGCCGTTGTAAATGAATGGGGTTTGGCACTTAGTGCATTTTTCGACCAGCGGCAACGCAGGCTGACGGGCGGCCGCTTCCACGGGCCGGTACTACTCTACGGAGGCGCTAGCCGCCTCCGGTGGGGGCCGTGTGATCTCGCTGGATGCCCGAGGACCTTCCGCGAGGCCCGGCCGCAGCTTTTACGCGCGCCCGGTCCTATTACCTGGTGGAAGCTGGAGGCCGGGGCTCCGCAGCTCGCCGCCCGGGGACCTTCCGCGAGGCCCGGCCGCAGCTTTTACGCACCACCGCTGCTATTCTCTGGCTCCGGCTTCGTCCCGGAGGGTGCTTGGGGAACGGCGGCGCACACCGCGAACGGCCGGTGGCGGTCGGCTGGTGGCGGTCGGCTGGTGGCTGTCGGCTGGTGGCGGTCGGGGGTGGCGCTTGGGGATGGCGCTTGGGGATGGTGGCTGTCGGCTGGTGGCGGTCGGCTGGTGGCGGTCGGCTGGTGGCGGTCGGCTGGTGGCGGTCGGGGGTGGCGCTTGGGGATGGCGCTTGGGGATGGTGGCTGTCGGCTGGTGGCGGTCGGCTGGTGGCGGTCGGGGGGTGGCGGTCGGGGATGGCGCTTGGGGATGGTGGCTGTCGCCTTGTGGCGGTCGGCTGGTGGCGGTCGCCTTGTGGCGGTCGCCTTGTGGCGGTCGGGGATGGCGCTTGGGGATGGTGGCTGTCGCCTTGTGGCGGTCGGCTGGTGGCGGTCGCCTTGTGGCGGTCGCCTTGTGGCGGTCGGGGATGGCGCTTGGGGATGGTGGCTGTCGCCTTGTGGCGGTCGGCTGGTGGCGGTCGGCTGGTGGCGGTCGGGGGGTGGCGGTCGGGGATGGCGCTTGGGGATGGTGGCTGTCGCCTTGTGGCGGTCGGGGGGTGGCGGTCGGGGATGGCGCTTGGGGATGGTGGCTGTCGCCTTGTGGCGGTCGGCTGGTGGCGGTCGGCTGGTGGCGGTCGGCTGGTGGCGGTCGGGGGGTGGCGGTCGGGGGTGGCGCTTGGGGATGGTGGCTGTCGCCTTGTGGCGGTCGGCTGGTGGCGGTCGCCTTGTGGCGGTCGGGGGGCGGCGGTCGGGGGTGGCGCTTGGGGATGGTGGCTGTCGGCTGGTGGCGGTCGGCTGGTGGCGGTCGGCTGGTGGCGGTCGGCTGGTGGCGGTCGGGGGTGGCGCTTGGGGATGGCGCTTGGGGATGGTGGCTGTCGCCTTGTGGCGGTCGGCTGGTGGCGGTCGCCTTGTGGCGGTCGGGGATGGCGCTTGGG
>NW_026061679.1:50000-65000 GCF_024217435.2 Syngnathus scovelli
TGCCGCAAGTCGGATCGCGCGCTCGGCCTCCGTGGATGGCCTCTGGGTGAGGTTGAGCCGGGGCGTCTCGGTTTCGCTGCCGTACGGTTCGCGCTAGGCCTGCGCGGGCGGCGCGGGGCGCGCGCTCGCGCGGCGGCCTAGCGCTGGAGTGCGACCCGCAAGTGGGGAGGAACCGTCCACCCAACGCCGGCGGTAGCCGGGGCCGGTGGGGGCCCTACCAAGGCGGGTCATGGGCGCATGTCGGTCAGGTTATAAGAGTGTTTTTTTCGCTCCGGGCTAGAGCCGGGTGAGGTCGTCTCGAACCACGTGCCTGAAGGCCGCCTCGCGCCGGATTCGGCCCCGCTCATTCGTCGGAGTGACCGCCCGACGCGGGCATCGCTAGATTAGCCGTGGCCCCGATCCTTCCCCATCGACAGCCTTTCGCCCCCTTCGCTCCGGCCTCTGAGGCGGCCGGTACCCCTTTCTTGGATGAGACAGAACCCTTGACGGGCCGTTCGCAGATTTTTGCCCGGCCTGTGTTTAAGGAGGCGGCCGGTACCTCCCTCCTTGGATGACCAACAACCCTTGACGGGCCATTCGCAGATTTTTGCCCGGCCTGTGTTTAAGGAGGCGGCCGGTACCTCCCTCCTTGGATGACCTTCTACCCTTGACGGGCCATTCGCAGATTTTTGCCCGGCCTGTGTTTAAGGAGGCGGCCGGTACCTCCCTCCTTGGATGACCTTCTACCCTTGACGGGCCATTCGCAGATTTTTGCCCGGCCTGTGTTTAAGGAGGCGGCCGGTACCTCCCTCCTTGGATGACCCACTACCCTTGACGGGCCCATTCGCAGATTTTTGCCCAGCCTGTGTTTAGGGAGGCGACCGGTCCTCCGTAGCTTGATCGGATTTCCCTTCCGGCCTGTGTTTAAGGAGGCGGCCGGTCCTCCGTAGCTTGATCGGATTTCCCTTCCAGCCTGTGTTTAAGGAGGCGGCTGGTCCTCCCCGGTCGGTTGCCAAGCGACCGGGACCCGCAAGTGGGCAGGAACCGTCCACCCAACGCCGGCGAGCCGGGGCCGGTGGGGGCCCTACCAAGGCGGGTCTAACTTCAGGCGGTGCAAACGGGGGAGGGGGGTAAGGACGGCTGCCGGGAGCAGACAGCCGTCCCCGGGAGGGGGTAGTAGCTTCGCGGCGGCCGCCGGGAGCAGACGGCCGTCCGCGGATTCTGCCAATGCCTGTAGGACTTTGAATATTTCACAGCCGTGCTGTGGCACTTAGAAAATTTTTCAGAGATGTGGCACTTAGAAAGTTTTTCAGAGATGTGGCACTTAGAAAGTTTTTCAGAGATGTGGCACTTAGAAAGTTTTTCAGAGATGTGGCACTTTGAACATTTTTGAGAGATGTGGCACTTTGAAAATTTTTGAGAAATGTGGCACTTTGAAAATTTTTGAGAAATGTGGCACTTTGAAAATTTTTGAGAAATGTGGCACTTAGAAAATTTTCTCTCTCTCTCTGGAAGTGCCGTGCCTTCTTCAGTTCTGCTATCCGAGCAGGGGACGCTTGCTGGCGGCCGTTACCAGCGCTCGGACCAGGCCCAATTGATTTGCATGGAAAACAATTGCGTCCCCCATGCTCGTTCTGACTATATTTTGCGAAAGGGGGGTAAAGTGATGAGTACACTAAGTGGGGGGACCAACCCATGTACTCTAGAAAAAGTACATGGGTTGACAAAAGACCAGTTCGTACTGCACCCCTGGTACCCAAACCCCTGGTACCTTTAGGCACTTAGAAAAATTTCGCCCAAATTTGGAGGTCGCTCCAGGGGAAGAGGCCGAATTTTCGCCTATTACGGCCGACCGCGGGAACCAGCCGAGGCGGACGCTTTTCGGCGCAAGAGCCGTTGGCACTTAGAAAATATTCGCTAAACTTCAAAGGACCTCCAGGGGAAGAGGCCGAATTGTCACTTTTTCTGGCCGACATCGGGAACCAGCCGAGTCGGACTCTTTACGGCGGAGCAGCCGTTGGCACTTAGAAAATATTCGCCAAACTCGGCCGGACTTCCAGGGGAAGAGGCCGAATTGTCACTTGTTCTGCCCGACATCGGGAACCAGCCGAGTCGGACACTTTAAGGCGGAGCAGCCGTTGGCACTTAGAAAATATTCGCCAAACTTGAACGGACCTCCAGGGGAAGAGGCCGAATTTTCACCTGTTCTGGCCGACATCGGGAACCAGCCGAGTCGGACGCTTTTCGGCGCAAGAGCCGTTGGAACTTAGAAAATATTCGCTAAACTTCAAAGGACCTCCAGGGGAAGAGGCCGAATTGTCACTTGTTCTGGCCGACATCGGGAACCAGCCGAGTCGGACTCTTTACGGCGGAGCAGCCGTTGGCACTTAGAAAATATTCGCCAAACTCGGCCGGACTTCCAGGGGAAGAGGCCGAATTGTCACTTGTTCTGCCCGACATCGGGAACCAGCCGAGTCGGACACTTTAAGGCGGAGCAGCCGTTGGCACTTAGAAAATATTCGCCAAACTTGAACGGACCTCCAGGGGAAGAGGCCGAATTTTCACCTGTTCTGGCCGACATCGGGAACCAGCCGAGTCGGACGCTTTAAGGCGGAGCAGCCGTTGGCACTTAGAAAATATTCGTTAAACTTGAAAGGACCTCCAGGGGAAGAGGCCGAATTGTCACTTGTTCTGGCCGACATCGGGAACCAGCCGAGTCGGACGCTTTAAGGCGGAGCAGCCGTCGGCACTTAGAAAATATTCGTTAAACTTGAAAAGACCTCCAGGGGAAGAGGCCGAATTGTCACTTGTTCTGGCCGACATCGGGAACCAGACGAGTCGGGCCCTTTAAGGCTGAGCAGCCCTTGGCACTTAGGAAATATTTGCCTTAACTCGGCCGGACTTCCAGGGGAAGAGGCCGGATTTTCACTTGTTCTGGCCAACATCGGGAACCAGCCGAGTCGGACACTTAAAGGCTGAGCAGCCGTTGGCACTTAGGAAATATTTGCCTTAACTCGGCCGGACTTCCAGGGGAAGAGGCCGGATTTTCACTTGTTCTGGCCGACATCGGGAACCAGCCGAGTCGGACACTTTAAGGCTGAGCAGCCGTTGGCACTTAGGAAATATTTGCCTTAACTCGGCCGGACTTCCAGGGGAAGAGGCCGATTTTTCACTTGTTCTGGCCGACCGGGGGAACCAGCCGAGTCGGACACTTTACGGCGGAGCAGCCGTTGGCACTTAGGAAATATTCGCCAAAATGTTCCGGACCTCCAGGGGAAGAGGCCAAATTTTCACTTGTTCTGGCCGACCGGGTGAACCGGCCGAGGCGGACACTTTACGGCGGAGCAGCCGTTGGCACTTAGGAAATATTCGCCAAAATGTTCCGGACCTCCAGGGGAAGAGGCCAAATTTTCACTTGTTCTGGCCGACCGGGTGAACCGGCCGAGGCGGACACTTTACGGCGGAGCAGCCGTTGGCACTTAGGAAATATTCGCCAAAATGTTCCGGACCTCCAGGGGAAGAGGCCGAATTTTCACTTGTTCTGGCCGACCGGGGGAACCAGCCGAGGCGGACACTTTACGGCGGAGCAGCCGTTGGCACTTAGGAAATATTCGCCAAAATGTTCCGGACCTCCAGGGGAAGAGGCCGAATTTTCGCTCGTTCGGGCCGACCGGGAGAACCAGCCGAGGCGGACACTTTACGGCGGTTGAGCCGTTGGCACTTAGAAATTATTCAGACTTCCATCAAACACACATCGGCCTTTTGCCGTCACTGCCCGGGATGGGCACCGTGGTAGCTCGGACAGTTCGCGTGACAGCTTCCGCTGGCACTTAGACAATTTTTAAAATGAAAATAAACAGTTCTGCACATACGTGCCGACTATATTTTGCGAAATGGGGGTAAAGTGATGAGTACACTAAGTGGGGGGACCAAGTACATAAAGCCCACCCCTGGTACCTCAGAGAGGCCGAATTGACACATTTTGTGTCCGACCGCGGGAACCAGCCGAGGCGGACGCTTTTCGGCGCAAGAGCCGTTGGCACTTAGAAAATATTCGTTAATCTTGAACGGACCTCCAGGGGAAGAGGCCGAATTTTCACTTGTTCTGGCCGACATCGGGAACCAGCCGAGGCGGACGCTTTTCGGCGCAAGAGCCGTTGGCACTTAGAAAATATTCGTTAATCGTGAACGGACCTCCAGGGGAAGAGGCCGAATTTTCACTTGTTCTGGCCGACATCGGGAACCAGCCGAGGCGGACGCTTTTCGGCGCAAGAGCCGTTGGCACTTAGAAAATATTCGTTAATCTTGAACGGACCTCCAGGGGAAGAGGCCGAATTTTCACTTGTTCTGGCCGACATCGGGAACCAGCCGAAGCGGACGCTTTACGGCGGAGCAGCCGTTGGCACTTAGAAAATATTCGTTAATCTTGAACGGACCTCCAGGGGAAGAGGCCGAATTTTCACTTGTTCTGGCCGACATCGGGAACCAGCCGAGTCGGACGCTTTTCGGCGCAAGAGCCGTTGGCACTTAGAAAATATTCGTTAATCTTGAACGGACCTCCAGGGGAAGAGGCCGAATTTTCACTTGTTCTGGCCGACATCGGGAACCAGCCGAGTCGGACTCTTTACGGCGGAACAGCCGTTGGCACTTAGGAAATATTCGCCGAACTCGGCCGGACTTCCAGGGGAAGAGGCCGAATTTTCACTTGTTCTGGCCGACATCGGGAACCAGCCGAGTCGGACTCTTTACGGCGGAGCAGCCGTTGGCACTTAGGAAATATTTGCCAAAATGTTCCGGACCTCCAGGGGAAGAGGCCGAATATTCACTTGTTCTGGCCGACATCGGGAACCAGCCGAGTCGGACACTTTACGGCGGAGCAGCCGTTGGCACTTAGGAAATATTCGCCAAACTTGGCCGGACTTCCAGGGGAAGAGGCCGAATGTCCACTTGTTCTGGCCGACATCGGGAACCAGCCGAGTCGGACGCTTTACGGCGGAGCAGCCGTTGGCACTTAGGAAATATTTGCCTTAACTCGGCCGGACTTCCAGGGGAAGAGGCCGAATTTTCACTTGTTCTGGCCGATATCGGGAACCAGCCGAGTCGGACTCTTTACGGCGGAACAGCCGTTGGCACTTAGGAAATATTCGCCTTAAGTCGGCCGGACTTCCAGGGGAAGAGGCCGATTTTTCACTTGTTCTGGCCGACCGGGGGAACCAGCCGAGTCGGACACTTTACGGCGGAGCAGCCGTTGGCACTTAGGAAATATTCGCCAAAATGTTCCGGACCTCCAGGGGAAGAGGCCAAATTTTCACTTGTTCTGGCCGACCGGGTGAACCGGCCGAGGCGGACACTTTACGGCGGAGCAGCCGTTGGCACTTAGGAAATATTCGCCAAAATGTTCCGGACCTCCAGGGGAAGAGGCCGAATTTTCACTTGTTCTGGCCGACCGGGGGAACCAGCCGAGGCGGACACTTTACGGCGGAGCAGCCGTTGGCACTTAGAAATTATTCAGACTTCCATAAACACACATCGGCCTTTTGCCGTCACTGCCCGGGATGGGCACCGTGGTAGCTCGGACAGTTCGTTTGACAGCTTCCGCTGGCACTTAGACAATTTTTAAAATGAAAATAAACAGTTCTGCACATACGTGCCGACTATATTTTGCGAAAGGGGGGTAAAGTGATGAGTACACTAAGTGGGGGGACCAAGTACATAAAGCCTACCCCTGGTACCTCAGAGAGGCCGAATTGACACATTTTGTGTCCGACCGCGGGAACCAGCCGAGGCGGACGCTTTTCGGCGCAAGAGCCGTTGGCACTTAGAAAATATTCGCTAAACTTCAAAGGACCTCCAGGGGAAGAGGCCGAATTGTCACTTTTTCTGGCCGACATCGGGAACCAGCCGAGTCGGACACCTTACGGCGGAAGAGCCGATGGCACTTAGAAAATATTCGTTAAACTTCAACTGACCTCCAGGGGAAGAGGCCGATTTTTCACTTGTTCTGGCCGACATCGGGAACCAGCCGAGTCGGACGCTTTTCGGCGCAAGAGCCGTTGGCACTTAGAAAATATTCGTTAATCTTGAACGGACCTCCAGGGGAAGAGGCCGAATTTCCACTTATTCTGGCCGACATCGGGAACCAGCCGAGTCGGACGCTTTACGGCGGAGCAGCCGTTGGCACTTAGAAAATATTCGTTAATCTTGAACGGACCTCCAGGGGAAGAGGCCGAATTTTCACTTGTTCTGGCCGACATCGGGAACCAGCCGAGTCGGACGCTTTACGGCGGAGCAGCCGTTGGCACTTTGAAAATATTCGTTAAACTTCAACTGACCTCCAGGGGAAGAGGCCGAATTTCCACTTGTTCTGGCCGACATCGGGAACCAGCCGAGTCGGACGCTTTACGGCGGAAGAGCCGATGGCACTTAGAAAATATTCGTTAAACTTGACAGGACCTCCAGGGGAAGAGGCCGAATTTTCGCTCGTTCAGGCCGACCGGAGGAACCGGCCGAGTCGGACACCTTACGGCGGAAGAGCCGATGGCACTTAGAAAATATTCGCCAAAATGTTCCGGACCTCCAGGGGAAGAGGCCGAATTTTCACTTGTTCAGGCCGACCGGAGGAACCGGCCGAGTCGGACACCTTACGGCGGAAGAGCCGATGGCACTTAGAAAATATTCGTTAAACTTGACAGGACCTCCAGGGGAAGAGGCCGAATTTTCGCTCGTTCGGGCCGACCGGAGGAACCGGCCGAGTCGGACACCTTACGGCGGAAGAGCCGATGGCACTTAGAAAATATTCGCCAAAATGTTCCGGACCTCCAGGGGAAGAGGCCGAATTTTCGCTCGTTCGGGCCGACCGGAGGAACCAGCCGGGTCGGACACGTTACGGCGCAACAGCCGTTGGCACTTTGAAAATATTCGCCAAAATGTTCCGGACCTCCAGGGGAAGAGGCCGTATTTTCGCTCGTTCGGGCCGACCGGAGGAACCGGCCGGGTCGGACACGTTACGGCGCAACAGCCGTTAGCACTTAGAAATTATTCGTTAAACTTGAACGGACCTCCAGGGTTAAGAGGCCGAATTTTCGCTCGTTCGGGCCGACCGGAGGAACCAGCCGGGTCGGACACTTTACGGCCCAACAGCCGTTGGCACTTTGAAAATATTCGCCAAAGTCGTCCGGACCTCCAGGGGAAGAGGCCGAATTTTCGCTCGTTCGGGCCGACCGGAGGAACCAGCCGGGTCGGACACTTTACGGCGGAACGGCCGTTGGCACTTTGAAAATATTCGCCAAAATGTTCCGGACCTCCAGGGGAAGAGGCCGAATTTTCGCTCGTTCGGGCCGACCGGAGGAACCGGCCGGGTCGGACACGTTACGGCGCAACAGCCGTTGGCACTTTGAAAATATTCGCCAAAATGTTCCGGACCTCCAGGGGAAGAGGCCGAATTTTCGCTCGTTCGGGCCGACCGGAGGAACCAGCCGGGTCGGACACTTTACGGCCCAACAGCCGTTGGCACTTTGAAAATATTCGCCAAAGTCGTCCGGACCTCCAGGGGAAGAGGCCGAATTTTCGCTCGTTCAGGCCGACCGGAGGAACCAGCCGGGTCGGACACGTTACGGCGCAACAGCCGTTCGCACTTAGAAAATATTCGCCAAAGTCGTCCGGACCTCCAGGGGAAGAGGCCGAATTTTCGCTCGTTCGGGCCGACCGGAGGAACCAGCCGGGTCGGACACGTTACGGCGGAACAGCCGTTGGCACTTTGAAAATATTCGCCAAAATGTTCCGGACCTCCAGGGGAAGAGGCCGAATTTTCGCTCGTTCGGGCCGACCGGGAGAACCAGCCGAGGCGGACACTTTACGGCGGTTGAGCCGTTGGCACTTAGAAATTATTCAGACTTCCATCAAACACACATCGGCCTTTTGCCGTCACTGCCCGGGATGGGCACCGTGGTAGCTCGGACAGTTCGTGTGACAGCTTCCGCTGGCACTTAGAAAATTTTTAAAATGAAAATAAACAGTTCTGCACATACGTGCCGACTATATTTTGCGAAAGGGGGGTAAAGTGATGAGTACACTAACTGGGGGGACCAAGTACATAAAGCCTACCCCTGGTACCTCAGAGAGGCCGAATTTTCGAATTCTGAGGCCGAGCTGGGGAACCAGACGAGGCGGACACTTTTCCGAGCGAGAGCCGATGGCACTTAGAAAATTTTCGGCTAAGTCGGCAGGACTTCCAGAGCGAGAGGCCGAATATTCGTCATCTGTGGCCGACCGGGGAACCAGCGAAGGCGGATAGGCGGTCACGGAGGTCCCGCCGGCTGGTCCGCGGGCCAATTTGGGTCCCGTAATTTAGCGGTCGCGGTCCGGAATCCACGCCGAGCGGGGAACCAGCGGAGGCGGATAGGCGGTCACGGAGGTCCCGCCGGCTGGTCCGCGGGCCAATTGGGGTCCCGTAAGTTAGCGGTCGCGGCCCGGAATTCGCGCCGGCCGGGGAACCAGCGCAGGCGGATAGGCGGTCACGGAGGTCCCGCCGGCTGGTCCGCGGGCCAATCGGGGTCCCGTAAGTTAGCGGTCGCGGCCCGGAATTCGCGCCGGCCGGGGAACCAGCGCAGGCGGATAGGCGGTCACGGAGGTCCCGCCGGCTGGTCCGCGGGCCAATCGGGGTCCCGTAAGTTAGCGGTCGCGGCCCGGAATTCGCGCCGGCCGGGGAACCAGCGCAGGCGGATAGGCGGTCACGGAGGTCCCGCCGGCTGGTCCGCGGGCCAATCGGGGTCCCGTAAGTTAGCGGTCGCGGCCCGGAATTCGCGCCGGCCGGGGAACCAGCGCAGGCGGATAGGCGGTCACGGAGGTCCCGCCGGCTGGTCCGCGGGCCAATCGGGGTCCCGTAAGTTAGCGGTCGCGGCCCGGAATTCGCGCCGGCCGGGGAACCAGCGCAGGCGGATAGGCGGTCACGGAGGTCCCGCCGGCTGGTCCGCGGGCCAATCGGGGTCCCGTAAGTTAGCGGTCGCGGCCCGGAATTCGCGCCGGCCGGGGAACCAGCGCAGGCGGATAGGCGGTCACGGAGGTCCCGCCGGCTGGTCCGCGGGCCAATCGGGGTCCCGTAAGTTAGCGGTCGCGGCCCGGAATCCGCGCCGGCCCGCAGCCACCGCCAGGCGGATAGGCTGTCACGGAGGTCCCGCCGGCCGGTCCGCGGGGGGAACTGCGCCCTCTGGCGGACACGCCATTGTAAATGAATGGGGTTTGGCACTTAGTGCATTTTTCGCCGAAGCCGACGAGCGCTCCGGGCGAGGAGGCCGGATTCTCGCCATCCGTGGCCGGCCGGGGAACCGGCCAAGGCGGATAGGCGGTCACGGGGGTCCCGCCGGCTGGTCCGCGGGCCAATTGGGGTCCCGTAAGTTAGCGGTCGCGGCCCGGAATCCGCGCCGGCCAGCAGCCACCGGGAGGCGGATAGGCTGTCACGGAGGTCCCGCCGGCTGGTCCGCGGGCCATTTAGGGTCCCGCGAGTGAGCGGTCGCGGTCCGGAATCCAGGCCGGCCAGGAGGCACCGCCAGGCGGATAGGCGGTCACGGAGGTCCCGCCAGCTGGTCCGCGGGCCATTTATGGTCCCGTAAGTTAGCGGTCGCGGCCCGGAATGCACGCCGGCCAGGAGGCACCGCCAGGCGGGTAGGCTGTCACGGAGGTCCCGCCGGCCGGTCCGCGGGCCAATTACCTCCAGCCGAGCGGATATGAACTTTATTAGCACCTTCTACGAGATGGCGGAGCCTTATTCGACAACCAGCACCTCGGCTTAGCATTTTCCACGGCCCGCTGATCTTCCAGAAGACGTCCAGCCGGTTTCCTCCTCACATTTTAAGCCGGCCGAGGCTTCCGGCACCCCGGCTAAGCTTTCTCCACGGCCCGCTGAGCTTCCAGGGGACCTCCGGCCGGTTCTCCCGGTGCCTCGCGCCTCGCTTTGTGAGCCGGCCGAGGCTTCCAGCACCTCGGCTGAGCGTTTCCCACGGCCCGCTGAGCTTCCAGGGGACCTCCAGCCGGTTCTCCCGGTGCCTCGCGCCTCGCTTTGTGAGCCGGCCGAGGCTTCCAGCACCTCGGCTGAGCGTTTCCCACGGCCCGCTGAGCTTCCAGGGTACCTCCAGCCGGTTCTCCCGGTGCCTCGCGCCTCGCTTTGAGAGCCGGCCGAGGCTTCCAGCACCTCGGCTGAGCGTTTTCGGCGGCCCGTTGCTCTCCCGGAGGTCGCAACGGGGAGTTACCTCCCTCTCGCGGACACGGCGAGTAAATACACCGCCTCTCGCACTTGGCGCACACTCACTCGCATTGCTACGCCTCCCGTGGCACTTTAAGCGGTCCGAACGGCGGGAGTAACTACGACTCTCTTAAGGTAGGCTCACTTGACTATTTATTCATGTATTTATTTATTTTTGACGGTTCGCGGAGGCGATGACGCTCCGCGCGGGTAAACGGCGGGAGTAACTGTGACTCTCTTAAGGTAGGCTCACTTGACATCTATTTATTTATGTATTTATTTATTTTTGACGGTTCGCGGAGGCGATGACGCTCCGCGCGGGTAAACGGCGGGAGTAACTGTGACTCTCTTAAGGTAGGCTCACTTGACATCTATTTATTTATGTATTTATTTATTTTTGACGGTTCGCGGAGGCGATGACGCTCCGCGCGGGTAAACGGCGGGAGTAACTGTGACTCTCTTAAGGTAGGCTCACTTGACATCTATTTATTTATGTATTTATTTATTTTTGACGGTTCGCGGAGGCGATGACGCTCCGCGCGGGTAAACGGCGGGAGTAACTGTGACTCTCTTAAGGTAGGCTCACTTGACATCTATTTATTTATGTATTTATTTATTTTTGACGGTTCGCGGAGGCGATGACGCTCCGCGCGGGTAAACGGCGGGAGTAACTGTGACTCTCTTAAGGTAGGCTCACTTGACATCTATTTATTTATGTATTTATTTATTTTTGACGGTTCGCGGAGGCGATGACGCTCCGCGCGGGTAAACGGCGGGAGTAACTGTGACTCTCTTAAGGTAGGCTCACTTGACATCTATTTATTTATGTATTTATTTATTTTTGACGGTTCGCGGAGGCGATGACGCTCCGCGCGGGTAAACGGCGGGAGTAACTGTGACTCTCTTAAGGTAGGCTCACTTGACATCTATTTATTTATGTATTTATTTATTTTTGACGGTTCGCGGAGGCGATGACGCTCCGCGCGGGTAAACGGCGGGAGTAACTGTGACTCTCTTAAGGTAGGCTCACTTGACATTTATTTATTTATGAATTTATTTATTTTTGACGGTTCGCGGAGGCGATGACGCTCCGCGCGGGTAAACGGCGGGAGTAACTGTGACTCTCTTAAGGTAGCCTGACTCGACGTCTTTTTCAACGGTGGCTGGAGGACCCGGGCGGTTCTCGGGGGTGCGTCGCTCCTCACTTTTGACGCCCGAGGAGGCTCCCGGCACCTCGGCTACGCGTTTTCGGCGGCCCGCTGAGCTTCCAGAAGACCTCCAGCCGGTTCTCCCGGTGCTTTCCTCCTCACGTTTTAAGCCGGCCGAGGCTCCCGGCACCCCGGCCAAGCGTTTCCCACGGCCCGCTGAGCTTCCAGGGGACCTCCGGCCGGTTCTCCGCGCGCTTTCCTCCTCACTTTTAAGCCGGCCGAGGCTTCCGGCACCCCGGCCAAGCGTTTCCCACGTCCCGCTGAGCTTCCAGGGGACCTCCGGCCGGTTCTCCGCGCGCTTTCCTCCTCACATTTTAAGCCGGCCGAGGCTCCAGGCACCCCGGCTAAGCTTTCTCCACGGCCCGCTGAGCTTCCAGGGGACCTCCGGCCGGTTCTCCGCGCGCTTTCCTCCTCACTTTTAAGCCGGCCGAGGCTTCCGGCACCCCGGCCAAGCCTTTCCCACGGCCCGCTGAGCTTCCAGGGGACATCCAGCCGGTTCTCCGCGCGCCCCCCTCCTAACTCGACGCCCGAGGAGGCTCCAGGCACCCCGGCCGAGCCTTTTCGGCGGCCCGCTGATCTCCCGGAGGTCGCAACGGGGAATTGCCTCCCTCTCGCGGACACGGCGCGTAAATGCACCGCCTCTCGCACTTTGCGCACACTCACTCGCATCGCTACGCCTCCCGTGGCACTTTAAGCGACCGGGACCACCGCGAGCGCGGGCGATGACTAAGAGGCTCCCCGGCCGGCCTCGCGGAGCTCCGACGCTCCCCCGCGGGACTTCCGGCGGCCGGCCGGAGCCTCGGCACGGCTGCCGCACTCCCTAATAACACCCCGCGGACCCCCGCGAGCCGAACGCTCGCTGCCGCGGGCGACCCGTGCCAAGGCGGACGCGTGACGGCGCGGGAGCCCTCGGCACTATATCACGGTCACGTATGTAGTCAAATCGTGTAAAATCACCGTTAGTTTATTCATAATATAGGTAATAATTAAATAAATATTAACATCGCGTATATCATTAATAAACACATGTATGTATTTATTTAATAATTAAATAAATATTAACATCGCGTATAATCATGCGCAATACTTCGTGGCCGACCGGGGAACCGGCGAAGGCGGACGCATCGCGGCGCGAGAGCCGTTGGCACTTTGGAAAAATAAATAAATAAATAAATAAATAAATAATAATTCGCCGACCGGGCTCCGGGGGGAGAGGCCGATTTTTGGCCGTTCGTGGCCGACCGGGGAACCGGCGAAGGCGGACGCATCGCGGCGCGAGAGCCGTTGGCACTTTGGAAAAATAAATAAATAAATAAATAAATAATTCGCCGACCGGGCTCCGGGGCAAGAGGCCGAATTTTCGCTCGTTCGGGCCGACCGGGGAACCGGCGAAGGCGGACGCAGCGCGGCGCGAGAGCCGTTGGCACTTTGAAAAAAAAAAAAAAAAAAAAATTCGCCCACCGGGCTCCGGGGGAAGAGGCCGGCTTTTCGCCGTTCGCGGCCGACCGGGGAACCGGCGAAAGCGGACGCGCTCTCTAACGAGCCCCGCCGGCCGGAGGAAGTGCGCCCTCTGGCGGACACGCCGTTGTAAATGAATGGGGTTTGGCACTTAGTGCATTTTTCGCCCAAGTCGAAGCGCGCTCCGGGCGAGGAGGCCGGATTCTCGCCACCCGTGGCCGGCCGGGGAACCGGCCAAGGCGGACGCGCTCTCTAACGAGCCCCGCCGGCCGGAGGAAGTGCGCCCTCTGGCGGACACGCCGTTGTAAATGAATGGGGTTTGGCACTTGGTGCATTTTTCGCCCAAGTCGAAGCGCGCTCCGGGCGAGGAGGCCGGATTCTCGCCACCCGTGGCCGGCCGGGGAACCGGCGAAGGCGGATAGGCTTTCACGGAGGATCCGCCGGCTGGTCCGCGGGCCGATTAGGGTCCCGCGAGTGAGCGGTGGCGGTCCGGAATCCAGGCCGGCCAGGAGGCACCGCCAGGCGGATAGGCTTTCACGGAGGAGCCGCCGGCTGGTCCGCGGGCCGTTTAGGGTCCCGCGAGTGAGCGGTGGCGGTCCGGAATCCAGGCCGGCCAGGAGGCACCGCCAGGCGGATAGGCTTTCACGGAGGACCCGCCGGCTGGTCCGCGGGCCGTTTAGGGTCCCGCGAGTGAGCGGTCGCGGTCCGGAATCCAGGCCGGCCAGGAGGCACCGCCAGGCGGATAGGCTTTCACGGAGGACCCGCCGGCTGGTCCGCGGGCCGTTTAGGCTCCCGTAAGTTAGCGGTCGCGGTCCGGAATACAGGCCGTCCAGGAGGCACTGCCAGGCGGATACACTCTCTAACGAGCCCCGCCGGCTGGTCCGCCGGGGGAAGTGCGCCCTCTGGCGGACACGCCGTTGTAAATGAATGGGGTTTGGCACTTAGTGCATTTTTCGACCAGCGGCAACGCAGGCTGACGGGCGGCCGCTTCCACGGGCCGGTACTACTCTACGGAGGCGCTAGCCGCCTCCGGTGGGGGCCGTGTGATCTCGCTGGATGCCCGAGGACCTTCCGCGAGGCCCGGCCGCAGCTTTTACGCGCGCCCGGTCCTATTACCTGGTGGAAGCTGGAGGCCGGGGCTCCGCAGCTCGCCGCCCGGGGACCTTCCGCGAGGCCCGGCCGCAGCTTTTACGCACCACCGCTGCTATTCTCTGGCTCCGGCTTCGTCCCGGAGGGTGCTTGGGGAACGGCGGCGCACACCGCGAACGGCCGGTGGCGGTCGGCTGGTGGCGGTCGGCTGGTGGCTGTCGGCTGGTGGCGGTCGGGGGTGGCGCTTGGGGATGGCGCTTGGGGATGGTGGCTGTCGGCTGGTGGCGGTCGGCTGGTGGCGGTCGGCTGGTGGCGGTCGGCTGGTGGCGGTCGGGGGTGGCGCTTGGGGATGGCGCTTGGGGATGGTGGCTGTCGGCTGGTGGCGGTCGGCTGGTGGCGGTCGGGGGGTGGCGGTCGGGGATGGCGCTTGGGGATGGTGGCTGTCGCCTTGTGGCGGTCGGCTGGTGGCGGTCGCCTTGTGGCGGTCGCCTTGTGGCGGTCGGGGATGGCGCTTGGGGATGGTGGCTGTCGCCTTGTGGCGGTCGGCTGGTGGCGGTCGCCTTGTGGCGGTCGCCTTGTGGCGGTCGGGGATGGCGCTTGGGGATGGTGGCTGTCGCCTTGTGGCGGTCGGCTGGTGGCGGTCGGCTGGTGGCGGTCGGGGGGTGGCGGTCGGGGATGGCGCTTGGGGATGGTGGCTGTCGCCTTGTGGCGGTCGGGGGGTGGCGGTCGGGGATGGCGCTTGGGGATGGTGGCTGTCGCCTTGTGGCGGTCGGCTGGTGGCGGTCGGCTGGTGGCGGTCGGCTGGTGGCGGTCGGGGGGTGGCGGTCGGGGGTGGCGCTTGGGGATGGTGGCTGTCGCCTTGTGGCGGTCGGCTGGTGGCGGTCGCCTTGTGGCGGTCGGGGGGCGGCGGTCGGGGGTGGCGCTTGGGGATGGTGGCTGTCGGCTGGTGGCGGTCGGCTGGTGGCGGTCGGCTGGTGGCGGTCGGCTGGTGGCGGTCGGGGGTGGCGCTTGGGGATGGCGCTTGGGGAT
>NW_026061679.1:77500-86233 GCF_024217435.2 Syngnathus scovelli
GATGACCTTCTACCCTTGACGGGCCATTCGCAGATTTTTGCCCGGCCTGTGTTTAAGGAGGCGGCCGGTACCTCCCTCCTTGGATGACCTTCTACCCTTGACGGGCCATTCGCAGATTTTTGCCCGGCCTGTGTTTAAGGAGGCGGCCGGTACCTCCCTCCTTGGATGACCCACTACCCTTGACGGGCCCATTCGCAGATTTTTGCCCAGCCTGTGTTTAGGGAGGCGACCGGTCCTCCGTAGCTTGATCGGATTTCCCTTCCGGCCTGTGTTTAAGGAGGCGGCCGGTCCTCCGTAGCTTGATCGGATTTCCCTTCCAGCCTGTGTTTAAGGAGGCGGCTGGTCCTCCCCGGTCGGTTGCCAAGCGACCGGGACCCGCAAGTGGGCAGGAACCGTCCACCCAACGCCGGCGAGCCGGGGCCGGTGGGGGCCCTACCAAGGCGGGTCTAACTTCAGGCGGTGCAAACGGGGGAGGGGGGTAAGGACGGCTGCCGGGAGCAGACAGCCGTCCCCGGGAGGGGGTAGTAGCTTCGCGGCGGCCGCCGGGAGCAGACGGCCGTCCGCGGATTCTGCCAATGCCTGTAGGACTTTGAATATTTCACAGCCGTGCTGTGGCACTTAGAAAATTTTTCAGAGATGTGGCACTTAGAAAGTTTTTCAGAGATGTGGCACTTAGAAAGTTTTTCAGAGATGTGGCACTTAGAAAGTTTTTCAGAGATGTGGCACTTTGAACATTTTTGAGAGATGTGGCACTTTGAAAATTTTTGAGAAATGTGGCACTTTGAAAATTTTTGAGAAATGTGGCACTTTGAAAATTTTTGAGAAATGTGGCACTTAGAAAATTTTCTCTCTCTCTCTGGAAGTGCCGTGCCTTCTTCAGTTCTGCTATCCGAGCAGGGGACGCTTGCTGGCGGCCGTTACCAGCGCTCGGACCAGGCCCAATTGATTTGCATGGAAAACAATTGCGTCCCCCATGCTCGTTCTGACTATATTTTGCGAAAGGGGGGTAAAGTGATGAGTACACTAAGTGGGGGGACCAACCCATGTACTCTAGAAAAAGTACATGGGTTGACAAAAGACCAGTTCGTACTGCACCCCTGGTACCCAAACCCCTGGTACCTTTAGGCACTTAGAAAAATTTCGCCCAAATTTGGAGGTCGCTCCAGGGGAAGAGGCCGAATTTTCGCCTATTACGGCCGACCGCGGGAACCAGCCGAGGCGGACGCTTTTCGGCGCAAGAGCCGTTGGCACTTAGAAAATATTCGCTAAACTTCAAAGGACCTCCAGGGGAAGAGGCCGAATTGTCACTTTTTCTGGCCGACATCGGGAACCAGCCGAGTCGGACTCTTTACGGCGGAGCAGCCGTTGGCACTTAGAAAATATTCGCCAAACTCGGCCGGACTTCCAGGGGAAGAGGCCGAATTGTCACTTGTTCTGCCCGACATCGGGAACCAGCCGAGTCGGACACTTTAAGGCGGAGCAGCCGTTGGCACTTAGAAAATATTCGCCAAACTTGAACGGACCTCCAGGGGAAGAGGCCGAATTTTCACCTGTTCTGGCCGACATCGGGAACCAGCCGAGTCGGACGCTTTTCGGCGCAAGAGCCGTTGGAACTTAGAAAATATTCGCTAAACTTCAAAGGACCTCCAGGGGAAGAGGCCGAATTGTCACTTGTTCTGGCCGACATCGGGAACCAGCCGAGTCGGACTCTTTACGGCGGAGCAGCCGTTGGCACTTAGAAAATATTCGCCAAACTCGGCCGGACTTCCAGGGGAAGAGGCCGAATTGTCACTTGTTCTGCCCGACATCGGGAACCAGCCGAGTCGGACACTTTAAGGCGGAGCAGCCGTTGGCACTTAGAAAATATTCGCCAAACTTGAACGGACCTCCAGGGGAAGAGGCCGAATTTTCACCTGTTCTGGCCGACATCGGGAACCAGCCGAGTCGGACGCTTTAAGGCGGAGCAGCCGTTGGCACTTAGAAAATATTCGTTAAACTTGAAAGGACCTCCAGGGGAAGAGGCCGAATTGTCACTTGTTCTGGCCGACATCGGGAACCAGCCGAGTCGGACGCTTTAAGGCGGAGCAGCCGTCGGCACTTAGAAAATATTCGTTAAACTTGAAAAGACCTCCAGGGGAAGAGGCCGAATTGTCACTTGTTCTGGCCGACATCGGGAACCAGACGAGTCGGGCCCTTTAAGGCTGAGCAGCCCTTGGCACTTAGGAAATATTTGCCTTAACTCGGCCGGACTTCCAGGGGAAGAGGCCGGATTTTCACTTGTTCTGGCCAACATCGGGAACCAGCCGAGTCGGACACTTAAAGGCTGAGCAGCCGTTGGCACTTAGGAAATATTTGCCTTAACTCGGCCGGACTTCCAGGGGAAGAGGCCGGATTTTCACTTGTTCTGGCCGACATCGGGAACCAGCCGAGTCGGACACTTTAAGGCTGAGCAGCCGTTGGCACTTAGGAAATATTTGCCTTAACTCGGCCGGACTTCCAGGGGAAGAGGCCGATTTTTCACTTGTTCTGGCCGACCGGGGGAACCAGCCGAGTCGGACACTTTACGGCGGAGCAGCCGTTGGCACTTAGGAAATATTCGCCAAAATGTTCCGGACCTCCAGGGGAAGAGGCCAAATTTTCACTTGTTCTGGCCGACCGGGTGAACCGGCCGAGGCGGACACTTTACGGCGGAGCAGCCGTTGGCACTTAGGAAATATTCGCCAAAATGTTCCGGACCTCCAGGGGAAGAGGCCAAATTTTCACTTGTTCTGGCCGACCGGGTGAACCGGCCGAGGCGGACACTTTACGGCGGAGCAGCCGTTGGCACTTAGGAAATATTCGCCAAAATGTTCCGGACCTCCAGGGGAAGAGGCCGAATTTTCACTTGTTCTGGCCGACCGGGGGAACCAGCCGAGGCGGACACTTTACGGCGGAGCAGCCGTTGGCACTTAGGAAATATTCGCCAAAATGTTCCGGACCTCCAGGGGAAGAGGCCGAATTTTCGCTCGTTCGGGCCGACCGGGAGAACCAGCCGAGGCGGACACTTTACGGCGGTTGAGCCGTTGGCACTTAGAAATTATTCAGACTTCCATCAAACACACATCGGCCTTTTGCCGTCACTGCCCGGGATGGGCACCGTGGTAGCTCGGACAGTTCGCGTGACAGCTTCCGCTGGCACTTAGACAATTTTTAAAATGAAAATAAACAGTTCTGCACATACGTGCCGACTATATTTTGCGAAATGGGGGTAAAGTGATGAGTACACTAAGTGGGGGGACCAAGTACATAAAGCCCACCCCTGGTACCTCAGAGAGGCCGAATTGACACATTTTGTGTCCGACCGCGGGAACCAGCCGAGGCGGACGCTTTTCGGCGCAAGAGCCGTTGGCACTTAGAAAATATTCGTTAATCTTGAACGGACCTCCAGGGGAAGAGGCCGAATTTTCACTTGTTCTGGCCGACATCGGGAACCAGCCGAGGCGGACGCTTTTCGGCGCAAGAGCCGTTGGCACTTAGAAAATATTCGTTAATCGTGAACGGACCTCCAGGGGAAGAGGCCGAATTTTCACTTGTTCTGGCCGACATCGGGAACCAGCCGAGGCGGACGCTTTTCGGCGCAAGAGCCGTTGGCACTTAGAAAATATTCGTTAATCTTGAACGGACCTCCAGGGGAAGAGGCCGAATTTTCACTTGTTCTGGCCGACATCGGGAACCAGCCGAAGCGGACGCTTTACGGCGGAGCAGCCGTTGGCACTTAGAAAATATTCGTTAATCTTGAACGGACCTCCAGGGGAAGAGGCCGAATTTTCACTTGTTCTGGCCGACATCGGGAACCAGCCGAGTCGGACGCTTTTCGGCGCAAGAGCCGTTGGCACTTAGAAAATATTCGTTAATCTTGAACGGACCTCCAGGGGAAGAGGCCGAATTTTCACTTGTTCTGGCCGACATCGGGAACCAGCCGAGTCGGACTCTTTACGGCGGAACAGCCGTTGGCACTTAGGAAATATTCGCCGAACTCGGCCGGACTTCCAGGGGAAGAGGCCGAATTTTCACTTGTTCTGGCCGACATCGGGAACCAGCCGAGTCGGACTCTTTACGGCGGAGCAGCCGTTGGCACTTAGGAAATATTTGCCAAAATGTTCCGGACCTCCAGGGGAAGAGGCCGAATATTCACTTGTTCTGGCCGACATCGGGAACCAGCCGAGTCGGACACTTTACGGCGGAGCAGCCGTTGGCACTTAGGAAATATTCGCCAAACTTGGCCGGACTTCCAGGGGAAGAGGCCGAATGTCCACTTGTTCTGGCCGACATCGGGAACCAGCCGAGTCGGACGCTTTACGGCGGAGCAGCCGTTGGCACTTAGGAAATATTTGCCTTAACTCGGCCGGACTTCCAGGGGAAGAGGCCGAATTTTCACTTGTTCTGGCCGATATCGGGAACCAGCCGAGTCGGACTCTTTACGGCGGAACAGCCGTTGGCACTTAGGAAATATTCGCCTTAAGTCGGCCGGACTTCCAGGGGAAGAGGCCGATTTTTCACTTGTTCTGGCCGACCGGGGGAACCAGCCGAGTCGGACACTTTACGGCGGAGCAGCCGTTGGCACTTAGGAAATATTCGCCAAAATGTTCCGGACCTCCAGGGGAAGAGGCCAAATTTTCACTTGTTCTGGCCGACCGGGTGAACCGGCCGAGGCGGACACTTTACGGCGGAGCAGCCGTTGGCACTTAGGAAATATTCGCCAAAATGTTCCGGACCTCCAGGGGAAGAGGCCGAATTTTCACTTGTTCTGGCCGACCGGGGGAACCAGCCGAGGCGGACACTTTACGGCGGAGCAGCCGTTGGCACTTAGGAAATATTCGCCAAAATGTTCCGGACCTCCAGGGAAAGAGGCCGAATTTTCACTCGTTCTGGCCGACCGGGGGAACCGGCCGAGGCGGACACTTTACGGCGGTTGAGCCGTTGGCACTTAGAAATTATTCAGACTTCCATAAACACACATCGGCCTTTTGCCGTCACTGCCCGGGATGGGCACCGTGGTAGCTCGGACAGTTCGTTTGACAGCTTCCGCTGGCACTTAGACAATTTTTAAAATGAAAATAAACAGTTCTGCACATACGTGCCGACTATATTTTGCGAAAGGGGGGTAAAGTGATGAGTACACTAAGTGGGGGGACCAAGTACATAAAGCCTACCCCTGGTACCTCAGAGAGGCCGAATTGACACATTTTGTGTCCGACCGCGGGAACCAGCCGAGGCGGACGCTTTTCGGCGCAAGAGCCGTTGGCACTTAGAAAATATTCGCTAAACTTCAAAGGACCTCCAGGGGAAGAGGCCGAATTGTCACTTTTTCTGGCCGACATCGGGAACCAGCCGAGTCGGACACCTTACGGCGGAAGAGCCGATGGCACTTAGAAAATATTCGTTAAACTTCAACTGACCTCCAGGGGAAGAGGCCGATTTTTCACTTGTTCTGGCCGACATCGGGAACCAGCCGAGTCGGACGCTTTTCGGCGCAAGAGCCGTTGGCACTTAGAAAATATTCGTTAATCTTGAACGGACCTCCAGGGGAAGAGGCCGAATTTCCACTTATTCTGGCCGACATCGGGAACCAGCCGAGTCGGACGCTTTACGGCGGAGCAGCCGTTGGCACTTAGAAAATATTCGTTAATCTTGAACGGACCTCCAGGGGAAGAGGCCGAATTTTCACTTGTTCTGGCCGACATCGGGAACCAGCCGAGTCGGGACGCTTTACGGCGGAGCAGCCGTTGGCACTTTGAAAATATTCGTTAAACTCAACTGACCTCCAGGGGAAGAGGCCGAATTTCCACTTGTTCTGGCCGACATCGGGAACCAGCCGAGTCGGACGCTTTACGGCGGAAGAGCCGATGGCACTTAGAAAATATTCGTTAAACTTGACAGGACCTCCAGGGGAAGAGGCCGAATTTTCGCTCGTTCAGGCCGACCGGAGGAACCGGCCGAGTCGGACACCTTACGGCGGAAGAGCCGATGGCACTTAGAAAATATTCGCCAAAATGTTCCGGACCTCCAGGGAAGAGGCCGAATTTTCACTTGTTCAGGCCGACCGGAGGAACCGGCCGAGTCGGACACCTTACGGCGGAAGAGCCGATGGCACTTAGAAAATATTCGTTAAACTTGACAGGACCATCCAGGGGAAGAGGCCGAATTTTCGCTCGTCGGGCCGACCGGAGGAACCGGCCGAGTCGGACACCTTACGGCGGAAGAGCCGATGGCACTTAGAAAATATTCGCCAAAATGTTCCGGACCTCCAGGGGAAGAGGCCGAATTTTCGCTCGTTCGGGCCGACCGGAGGAACCAGCCGGGTCGGACACGTTACGGCGCAACAGCCGTTGGCACTTTGAAAATATTCGCCAAAATGTTCCGGACCTCCAGGGGAAGAGGCCGTATTTTCGCTCGTTCGGGCCGACCGGAGGAACCGGCCGGGTCGGACACGTTACGGCGCAACAGCCGTTAGCACTTAGAAATTATTCGTTAAACTTGAACGGACCTCCAGGGTTAAGAGGCCGAATTTCGCTCGTTCGGGCCGACCGGAGGAACCAGCCGGGTCGGACACTTTACGGCCCAACAGCCGTTGGCACTTTGAAAATATTCGCCAAAGTCGTCCGGACCTCCAGGGAAGAGGCCGAATTTTCGCTCGTTCGGGCCGACCGGAGGAACCAGCCGGGTCGGACACTTTACGGCGGAACGGCCGTTGGCACTTTGAAAATATTCGCCAAAATGTTCCGGACCTCCAGGGGAAGAGGCCGAATTTTCGCTCGTTCGGGCCGACCGGAGGAACCGGCCGGGTCGGACACGTTACGGCGCAACAGCCGTTGGCACTTTGAAAATATTCGCCAAAATGTTCCGGACCTCCAGGGGAAGAGGCCGAATTTTCGCTCGTTCGGGCCGACCGGAGGAACCAGCCGGGTCGGACACTTTACGGCCCAACAGCCGTTGGCACTTTGAAAATATTCGCCAAAGTCGTCCGGACCTCCAGGGGAAGAGGCCGAATTTTCGCTCGTTCAGGCCGACCGGAGGAACCAGCCGGGTCGGACACGTTACGGCGCAACAGCCGTTCGCACTTAGAAAATATTCGCCAAAGTCGTCCGGACCTCCAGGGGAAGAGGCCGAATTTTCGCTCGTTCGGGCCGACCGGAGGAACCAGCCGGGTCGGACACGTTACGGCGGAACAGCCGTTGGCACTTTGAAAATATTCGCCAAAATGTTCCGGACCTCCAGGGGAAGAGGCCGAATTTTCGCTCGTTCGGGCCGACCGGGAGAACCAGCCGAGGCGGACACTTTACGGCGGTTGAGCCGTTGGCACTTAGAAATTATTCAGACTTCCATCAAACACACATCGGCCTTTTGCCGTCACTGCCCGGGATGGGCACCGTGGTAGCTCGGACAGTTCGTGTGACAGCTTCCGCTGGCACTTAGAAAATTTTTAAAATGAAAATAAACAGTTCTGCACATACGTGCCGACTATATTTTGCGAAAGGGGGGTAAAGTGATGAGTACACTAACTGGGGGGACCAAGTACATAAAGCCTACCCCTGGTACCTCAGAGAGGCCGAATTTTCGAATTCTGAGGCCGAGCTGGGGAACCAGACGAGGCGGACACTTTTCCGAGCGAGAGCCGATGGCACTTAGAAAATTTTCGGCTAAGTCGGCAGGACTTCCAGAGCGAGAGGCCGAATATTCGTCATCTGTGGCCGACCGGGGAACCAGCGAAGGCGGATAGGCGGTCACGGAGGTCCCGCCGGCTGGTCCGCGGGCCAATTTGGGTCCCGTAATTTAGCGGTCGCGGTCCGGATCCACGCCGAGCGGGGAACCAGCGGAGGCGGATAGGCGGTCACGGAGGTCCCGCCGGCTGGTCCGCGGGCCAATTGGGGTCCCGTAAGTTAGCGGTCGCGGCCCGGAATTCGCGCCGGCCGGGGAACCAGCGCAGGCGGATAGGCGGTCACGGAGGTCCCGCCGGCTGGTCCGCGGGCCAATCGGGGTCCCGTAAGTTAGCGGTCGCGGCCCGGAATTCGCGCCGGCCGGGGAACCAGCGCAGGCGGATAGGCGGTCACGGAGGTCCCGCCGGCTGGTCCGCGGGCCAATCGGGGTCCCGTAAGTTAGCGGTCGCGGCCCGGAATTCGCGCCGGCCGGGGAACCAGCGCAGGCGGATAGGCGGTCACGGAGGTCCCGCCGGCTGGTCCGCGGGCCAATCGGGGTCCCGTAAGTTAGCGGTCGCGGCCCGGAATTCGCGCCGGCCGGGGAACCAGCGCAGGCGGATAGGCGGTCACGGAGGTCCCGCCGGCTGGTCCGCGGGCCAATCGGGGTCCCGTAAGTTAGCGGTCGCGGCCCGGAATTCGCGCCGGCCGGGGAACCAGCGCAGGCGGATAGGCGGTCACGGAGGTCCCGCCGGCTGGTCCGCGGGCCAATCGGGGTCCCGTAAGTTAGCGGTCGCGGCCCGGAATTCGCGCCGGCCGGGGAACCAGCGCAGGCGGATAGGCGGTCACGGAGGTCCCGCCGGCTGGTCCGCGGGCCAATCGGGGTCCCGTAAGTTAGCGGTCGCGGCCCGGAATCCGCGCCGGCCCGCAGCCACCGCCAGGCGGATAGGCTGTCACGGAGGTCCCGCCGGCCGGTCCGCGGGGGAACTGCGCCCTCTGGCGGACACGCCATTGTAAATGAATGGGGTTTGGCACTTAGTGCATTTTTCGCCGAAGCCGA
>NW_026061680.1:0-12500 GCF_024217435.2 Syngnathus scovelli
CAAGCACCCTCCGGGACGAAGCCGGAGCCAGAGAATAGCAGCGGTGGTGCGTAAAAGCTGCGGCCGGGCCTCGCGGAAGGTCCCCGGGCGGCGAGCTGCGGAGCCCCGGCCTCCAGCTTCCACCAGGTAATAGGACCGGGCGCGCGTAAAAGCTGCGGCCGGGCCTCGCGGAAGGTCCTCGGGCATCCAGCGAGATCACACGGCCCCCACCGGAGGCGGCTAGCGCCTCCGTAGAGTAGTACCGGCCCGTGGAAGCGGCCGCCCGTCAGCCTGCGTTGCCGCTGGTCGAAAAATGCACTAAGTGCCAAACCCCATTCATTTACAACGGCGTGTCCGCCAGAGGGCGCACTTCCCCCGGCGGACCAGCCGGCGGGGCTCGTTAGAGAGTGTATCCGCCTGGCAGTGCCTCCTGGACGGCCTGTATTCCGGACCGCGACCGCTAACTTACGGGAGCCTAAACGGCCCGCGGACCAGCCGGCGGGTCCTCCGTGAAAGCCTATCCGCCTGGCGGTGCCTCCTGGCCGGCCTGGATTCCGGACCGCGACCGCTCACTCGCGGGACCCTAAACGGCCCGCGGACCAGCCGGCGGGTCCTCCGTGAAAGCCTATCCGCCTGGCGGTGCCTCCTGGCCGGCCTGGATTCCGGACCGCCACCGCTCACTCGCGGGACCCTAAACGGCCCGCGGACCAGCCGGCGGCTCCTCCGTGAAAGCCTATCCGCCTGGCGGTGCCTCCTGGCCGGCCTGGATTCCGGACCGCCACCGCTCACTCGCGGGACCCTAATCGGCCCGCGGACCAGCCGGCGGATCCTCCGTGAAAGCCTATCCGCCTTCGCCGGTTCCCCGGCCGGCCACGGGTGGCGAGAATCCGGCCTCCTCGCCCGGAGCGCGCTTCGACTTGGGCGAAAAATGCACCAAGTGCCAAACCCCATTCATTTACAACGGCGTGTCCGCCAGAGGGCGCACTTCCTCCGGCCGGCGGGGCTCGTTAGAGAGCGCGTCCGCCTTGGCCGGTTCCCCGGCCGGCCACGGGTGGCGAGAATCCGGCCTCCTCGCCCGGAGCGCGCTTCGACTTGGGCGAAAAATGCACTAAGTGCCAAACCCCATTCATTTACAACGGCGTGTCCGCCAGAGGGCGCACTTCCTCCGGCCGGCGGGGCTCGTTAGAGAGCGCGTCCGCTTTCGCCGGTTCCCCGGTCGGCCGCGAACGGCGAAAAGCCGGCCTCTTCCCCCGGAGCCCGGTGGGCGAATTTTTTTTTTTTTTTTTTTTTTCAAAGTGCCAACGGCTCTCGCGCCGCGCTGCGTCCGCCTTCGCCGGTTCCCCGGTCGGCCCGAACGAGCGAAAATTCGGCCTCTTGCCCCGGAGCCCGGTCGGCGAATTATTTATTTATTTATTTATTTATTTTTCCAAAGTGCCAACGGCTCTCGCGCCGCGATGCGTCCGCCTTCGCCGGTTCCCCGGTCGGCCACGAACGGCCAAAAATCGGCCTCTCCCCCCGGAGCCCGGTCGGCGAATTATTATTTATTTATTTATTTATTTATTTATTTTTCCAAAGTGCCAACGGCTCTCGCGCCGCGATGCGTCCGCCTTCGCCGGTTCCCCGGTCGGCCACGAAGTATTGCGCATGATTATACGCGATGTTAATATTTATTTAATTATTAAATAAATACATACATGTGTTTATTAATGATATACGCGATGTTAATATTTATTTAATTATTACCTATATTATGAATAAACTAACGGTGATTTTACACGATTTGACTACATACGTGACCGTGATATAGTGCCGAGGGCTCCCGCGCCGTCACGCGTCCGCCTTGGCACGGGTCGCCCGCGGCAGCGAGCGTTCGGCTCGCGGGGGTCCGCGGGGTGTTATTAGGGAGTGCGGCAGCCGTGCCGAGGCTCCGGCCGGCCGCCGGAAGTCCCGCGGGGGAGCGTCGGAGCTCCGCGAGGCCGGCCGGGGAGCCTCTTAGTCATCGCCCGCGCTCGCGGTGGTCCCGGTCGCTTAAAGTGCCACGGGAGGCGTAGCGATGCGAGTGAGTGTGCGCAAAGTGCGAGAGGCGGTGCATTTACGCGCCGTGTCCGCGAGAGGGAGGCAATTCCCCGTTGCGACCTCCGGGAGATCAGCGGGCCGCCGAAAAGGCTCGGCCGGGGTGCCTGGAGCCTCCTCGGGCGTCGAGTTAGGAGGGGGGCGCGCGGAGAACCGGCTGGATGTCCCCTGGAAGCTCAGCGGGCCGTGGGAAAGGCTTGGCCGGGGTGCCGGAAGCCTCGGCCGGCTTAAAAGTGAGGAGGAAAGCGCGCGGAGAACCGGCCGGAGGTCCCCTGGAAGCTCAGCGGGCCGTGGAGAAAGCTTAGCCGGGGTGCCTGGAGCCTCGGCCGGCTTAAAATGTGAGGAGGAAAGCGCGCGGAGAACCGGCCGGAGGTCCCCTGGAAGCTCAGCGGGACGTGGGAAACGCTTGGCCGGGGTGCCGGAAGCCTCGGCCGGCTTAAAAGTGAGGAGGAAAGCGCGCGGAGAACCGGCCGGAGGTCCCCTGGAAGCTCAGCGGGCCGTGGGAAACGCTTGGCCGGGGTGCCGGGAGCCTCGGCCGGCTTAAAACGTGAGGAGGAAAGCACCGGGAGAACCGGCTGGAGGTCTTCTGGAAGCTCAGCGGGCCGCCGAAAACGCGTAGCCGAGGTGCCGGGAGCCTCCTCGGGCGTCAAAAGTGAGGAGCGACGCACCCCCGAGAACCGCCCGGGTCCTCCAGCCACCGTTGAAAAAGACGTCGAGTCAGGCTACCTTAAGAGAGTCACAGTTACTCCCGCCGTTTACCCGCGCGGAGCGTCATCGCCTCCGCGAACCGTCAAAAATAAATAAATTCATAAATAAATAAATGTCAAGTGAGCCTACCTTAAGAGAGTCACAGTTACTCCCGCCGTTTACCCGCGCGGAGCGTCATCGCCTCCGCGAACCGTCAAAAATAAATAAATACATAAATAAATAGATGTCAAGTGAGCCTACCTTAAGAGAGTCACAGTTACTCCCGCCGTTTACCCGCGCGGAGCGTCATCGCCTCCGCGAACCGTCAAAAATAAATAAATACATAAATAAATAGATGTCAAGTGAGCCTACCTTAAGAGAGTCACAGTTACTCCCGCCGTTTACCCGCGCGGAGCGTCATCGCCTCCGCGAACCGTCAAAAATAAATAAATACATAAATAAATAGATGTCAAGTGAGCCTACCTTAAGAGAGTCACAGTTACTCCCGCCGTTTACCCGCGCGGAGCGTCATCGCCTCCGCGAACCGTCAAAAATAAATAAATACATAAATAAATAGATGTCAAGTGAGCCTACCTTAAGAGAGTCACAGTTACTCCCGCCGTTTACCCGCGCGGAGCGTCATCGCCTCCGCGAACCGTCAAAAATAAATAAATACATAAATAAATAGATGTCAAGTGAGCCTACCTTAAGAGAGTCACAGTTACTCCCGCCGTTTACCCGCGCGGAGCGTCATCGCCTCCGCGAACCGTCAAAAATAAATAAATACATAAATAAATAGATGTCAAGTGAGCCTACCTTAAGAGAGTCACAGTTACTCCCGCCGTTTACCCGCGCGGAGCGTCATCGCCTCCGCGAACCGTCAAAAATAAATAAATACATAAATAAATAGATGTCAAGTGAGCCTACCTTAAGAGAGTCACAGTTACTCCCGCCGTTTACCCGCGCGGAGCGTCATCGCCTCCGCGAACCGTCAAAAATAAATAAATACATGAATAAATAGTCAAGTGAGCCTACCTTAAGAGAGTCGTAGTTACTCCCGCCGTTCGGCCGCTTAAAGTGCCACGGGAGGCGTAGCAATGCGAGTGAGTGTGCGCCAAGTGCGAGAGGCGGTGTATTTACTCGCCGTGTCCGCGAGAGGGAGGTAACTCCCCGTTGCGACCTCCGGGAGAGCAACGGGCCGCCGAAAACGCTCAGCCGAGGTGCTGGAAGCCTCGGCCGGCTCTCAAAGCGAGGCGCGAGGCACCGGGAGAACCGGCTGGAGGTACCCTGGAAGCTCAGCGGGCCGTGGGAAACGCTCAGCCGAGGTGCTGGAAGCCTCGGCCGGCTCACAAAGCGAGGCGCGAGGCACCGGGAGAACCGGCTGGAGGTCCCCTGGAAGCTCAGCGGGCCGTGGGAAACGCTCAGCCGAGGTGCTGGAAGCCTCGGCCGGCTCACAAAGCGAGGCGCGAGGCACCGGGAGAACCGGCCGGAGGTCCCCTGGAAGCTCAGCGGGCCGTGGAGAAAGCTTAGCCGGGGTGCCGGAAGCCTCGGCCGGCTTAAAATGTGAGGAGGAAACCGGCTGGACGTCTTCTGGAAGATCAGCGGGCCGTGGAAAATGCTAAGCCGAGGTGCTGGTTGTCGAATAAGGCTCCGCCATCTCGTAGAAGGTGCTAATAAAGTTCATATCCGCTCGGCTGGAGGTAATTGGCCCGCGGACCGGCCGGCGGGACCTCCGTGACAGCCTACCCGCCTGGCGGTGCCTCCTGGCCGGCGTGCATTCCGGGCCGCGACCGCTAACTTACGGGACCATAAATGGCCCGCGGACCAGCTGGCGGGACCTCCGTGACCGCCTATCCGCCTGGCGGTGCCTCCTGGCCGGCCTGGATTCCGGACCGCGACCGCTCACTCGCGGGACCCTAAATGGCCCGCGGACCAGCCGGCGGGACCTCCGTGACAGCCTATCCGCCTCCCGGTGGCTGCTGGCCGGCGCGGATTCCGGGCCGCGACCGCTAACTTACGGGACCCCAATTGGCCCGCGGACCAGCCGGCGGGACCCCCGTGACCGCCTATCCGCCTTGGCCGGTTCCCCGGCCGGCCACGGATGGCGAGAATCCGGCCTCCTCGCCCGGAGCGCTCGTCGGCTTCGGCGAAAAATGCACTAAGTGCCAAACCCCATTCATTTACAATGGCGTGTCCGCCAGAGGGCGCAGTTCCCCCCGCGGACCGGCCGGCGGGACCTCCGTGACAGCCTATCCGCCTGGCGGTGGCTGCGGGCCGGCGCGGATTCCGGGCCGCGACCGCTAACTTACGGGACCCCGATTGGCCCGCGGACCAGCCGGCGGGACCTCCGTGACCGCCTATCCGCCTGCGCTGGTTCCCCGGCCGGCGCGAATTCCGGGCCGCGACCGCTAACTTACGGGACCCCGATTGGCCCGCGGACCAGCCGGCGGGACCTCCGTGACCGCCTATCCGCCTGCGCTGGTTCCCCGGCCGGCGCGAATTCCGGGCCGCGACCGCTAACTTACGGGACCCCGATTGGCCCGCGGACCAGCCGGCGGGACCTCCGTGACCGCCTATCCGCCTGCGCTGGTTCCCCGGCCGGCGCGAATTCCGGGCCGCGACCGCTAACTTACGGGACCCCGATTGGCCCGCGGACCAGCCGGCGGGACCTCCGTGACCGCCTATCCGCCTGCGCTGGTTCCCCGGCCGGCGCGAATTCCGGGCCGCGACCGCTAACTTACGGGACCCCGATTGGCCCGCGGACCAGCCGGCGGGACCTCCGTGACCGCCTATCCGCCTGCGCTGGTTCCCCGGCCGGCGCGAATTCCGGGCCGCGACCGCTAACTTACGGGACCCCGATTGGCCCGCGGACCAGCCGGCGGGACCTCCGTGACCGCCTATCCGCCTGCGCTGGTTCCCCGGCCGGCGCGAATTCCGGGCCGCGACCGCTAACTTACGGGACCCCAATTGGCCCGCGGACCAGCCGGCGGGACCTCCGTGACCGCCTATCCGCCTCCGCTGGTTCCCCGCTCGGCGTGGATTCCGGACCGCGACCGCTAAATTACGGGACCCAAATTGGCCCGCGGACCAGCCGGCGGGACCTCCGTGACCGCCTATCCGCCTTCGCTGGTTCCCCGGTCGGCCACAGATGACGAATATTCGGCCTCTCGCTCTGGAAGTCCTGCCGACTTAGCCGAAAATTTTCTAAGTGCCATCGGCTCTCGCTCGGAAAAGTGTCCGCCTCGTCTGGTTCCCCAGCTCGGCCTCAGAATTCGAAAATTCGGCCTCTCTGAGGTACCAGGGGTAGGCTTTATGTACTTGGTCCCCCCAGTTAGTGTACTCATCACTTTACCCCCCTTTCGCAAAATATAGTCGGCACGTATGTGCAGAACTGTTTATTTTCATTTTAAAAATTTTCTAAGTGCCAGCGGAAGCTGTCACACGAACTGTCCGAGCTACCACGGTGCCCATCCCGGGCAGTGACGGCAAAAGGCCGATGTGTGTTTGATGGAAGTCTGAATAATTTCTAAGTGCCAACGGCTCAACCGCCGTAAAGTGTCCGCCTCGGCTGGTTCTCCCGGTCGGCCCGAACGAGCGAAAATTCGGCCTCTTCCCCTGGAGGTCCGGAACATTTTGGCGAATATTTTCAAAGTGCCAACGGCTGTTCCGCCGTAACGTGTCCGACCCGGCTGGTTCCTCCGGTCGGCCCGAACGAGCGAAAATTCGGCCTCTTCCCCTGGAGGTCCGGACGACTTTGGCGAATATTTTCTAAGTGCGAACGGCTGTTGCGCCGTAACGTGTCCGACCCGGCTGGTTCCTCCGGTCGGCCTGAACGAGCGAAAATTCGGCCTCTTCCCCTGGAGGTCCGGACGACTTTGGCGAATATTTTCAAAGTGCCAACGGCTGTTGGGCCGTAAAGTGTCCGACCCGGCTGGTTCCTCCGGTCGGCCCGAACGAGCGAAAATTCGGCCTCTTCCCCTGGAGGTCCGGAACATTTTGGCGAATATTTTCAAAGTGCCAACGGCTGTTGCGCCGTAACGTGTCCGACCCGGCCGGTTCCTCCGGTCGGCCCGAACGAGCGAAAATTCGGCCTCTTCCCCTGGAGGTCCGGAACATTTTGGCGAATATTTTCAAAGTGCCAACGGCCGTTCCGCCGTAAAGTGTCCGACCCGGCTGGTTCCTCCGGTCGGCCCGAACGAGCGAAAATTCGGCCTCTTCCCCTGGAGGTCCGGACGACTTTGGCGAATATTTTCAAAGTGCCAACGGCTGTTGGGCCGTAAAGTGTCCGACCCGGCTGGTTCCTCCGGTCGGCCCGAACGAGCGAAAATTCGGCCTCTTAACCCTGGAGGTCCGTTCAAGTTTAACGAATAATTTCTAAGTGCTAACGGCTGTTGCGCCGTAACGTGTCCGACCCGGCCGGTTCCTCCGGTCGGCCCGAACGAGCGAAAATACGGCCTCTTCCCCTGGAGGTCCGGAACATTTTGGCGAATATTTTCAAAGTGCCAACGGCTGTTGCGCCGTAACGTGTCCGACCCGGCTGGTTCCTCCGGTCGGCCCGAACGAGCGAAAATTCGGCCTCTTCCCCTGGAGGTCCGTTCAAGATTAACGAATATTTTCTAAGTGCCAACGGCTCTTGCGCCGAAAAGCGTCCGCCTCGGCTGGTTCCCGATGTCGGCCAGAACAAGTGAAAATTCGGCCTCTTCCCCTGGAAGTCCGGCCGAGTTCGGCGAATATTTCCTAAGTGCCAACGGCTGTTCCGCCGTAAAGAGTCCGACTCGGCTGGTTCCCGATGTCGGCCAGAACAAGTGAAAATTCGGCCTCTTCCCCTGGAGGTCCGTTCAAGATTAACGAATATTTTCTAAGTGCCAACGGCTCTTGCGCCGAAAAGCGTCCGACTCGGCTGGTTCCCGATGTCGGCCAGAACAAGTGAAAATTCGGCCTCTTCCCCTGGAGGTCCGTTCAAGATTAACGAATATTTTCTAAGTGCCAACGGCTGCTCCGCCGTAAAGCGTCCGCTTCGGCTGGTTCCCGATGTCGGCCAGAACAAGTGAAAATTCGGCCTCTTCCCCTGGAGGTCCGTTCAAGATTAACGAATATTTTCTAAGTGCCAACGGCTCTTGCGCCGAAAAGCGTCCGCCTCGGCTGGTTCCCGATGTCGGCCAGAACAAGTGAAAATTCGGCCTCTTCCCCTGGAGGTCCGTTCACGATTAACGAATATTTTCTAAGTGCCAACGGCTCTTGCGCCGAAAAGCGTCCGCCTCGGCTGGTTCCCGATGTCGGCCAGAACAAGTGAAAATTCGGCCTCTTCCCCTGGAGGTCCGTTCAAGATTAACGAATATTTTCTAAGTGCCAACGGCTCTTGCGCCGAAAAGCGTCCGCCTCGGCTGGTTCCCGCGGTCGGACACAAAATGTGTCAATTCGGCCTCTCTGAGGTACCAGGGGTGGGCTTTATGTACTTGGTCCCCCCACTTAGTGTACTCATCACTTTACCCCCATTTCGCAAAATATAGTCGGCACGTATGTGCAGAACTGTTTATTTTCATTTTAAAAATTGTCTAAGTGCCAGCGGAAGCTGTCACGCGAACTGTCCGAGCTACCACGGTGCCCATCCCGGGCAGTGACGGCAAAAGGCCGATGTGTGTTTGATGGAAGTCTGAATAATTTCTAAGTGCCAACGGCTCAACCGCCGTAAAGTGTCCGCCTCGGCTGGTTCTCCCGGTCGGCCCGAACGAGCGAAAATTCGGCCTCTTCCCCTGGAGGTCCGGAACATTTTGGCGAATATTTCCTAAGTGCCAACGGCTGCTCCGCCGTAAAGTGTCCGCCTCGGCTGGTTCCCCCGGTCGGCCAGAACAAGTGAAAATTCGGCCTCTTCCCCTGGAGGTCCGGAACATTTTGGCGAATATTTCCTAAGTGCCAACGGCTGCTCCGCCGTAAAGTGTCCGCCTCGGCCGGTTCACCCGGTCGGCCAGAACAAGTGAAAATTTGGCCTCTTCCCCTGGAGGTCCGGAACATTTTGGCGAATATTTCCTAAGTGCCAACGGCTGCTCCGCCGTAAAGTGTCCGCCTCGGCCGGTTCACCCGGTCGGCCAGAACAAGTGAAAATTTGGCCTCTTCCCCTGGAGGTCCGGAACATTTTGGCGAATATTTCCTAAGTGCCAACGGCTGCTCCGCCGTAAAGTGTCCGACTCGGCTGGTTCCCCCGGTCGGCCAGAACAAGTGAAAAATCGGCCTCTTCCCCTGGAAGTCCGGCCGAGTTAAGGCAAATATTTCCTAAGTGCCAACGGCTGCTCAGCCTTAAAGTGTCCGACTCGGCTGGTTCCCGATGTCGGCCAGAACAAGTGAAAATCCGGCCTCTTCCCCTGGAAGTCCGGCCGAGTTAAGGCAAATATTTCCTAAGTGCCAACGGCTGCTCAGCCTTTAAGTGTCCGACTCGGCTGGTTCCCGATGTTGGCCAGAACAAGTGAAAATCCGGCCTCTTCCCCTGGAAGTCCGGCCGAGTTAAGGCAAATATTTCCTAAGTGCCAAGGGCTGCTCAGCCTTAAAGGGCCCGACTCGTCTGGTTCCCGATGTCGGCCAGAACAAGTGACAATTCGGCCTCTTCCCCTGGAGGTCTTTTCAAGTTTAACGAATATTTTCTAAGTGCCGACGGCTGCTCCGCCTTAAAGCGTCCGACTCGGCTGGTTCCCGATGTCGGCCAGAACAAGTGACAATTCGGCCTCTTCCCCTGGAGGTCCTTTCAAGTTTAACGAATATTTTCTAAGTGCCAACGGCTGCTCCGCCTTAAAGCGTCCGACTCGGCTGGTTCCCGATGTCGGCCAGAACAGGTGAAAATTCGGCCTCTTCCCCTGGAGGTCCGTTCAAGTTTGGCGAATATTTTCTAAGTGCCAACGGCTGCTCCGCCTTAAAGTGTCCGACTCGGCTGGTTCCCGATGTCGGGCAGAACAAGTGACAATTCGGCCTCTTCCCCTGGAAGTCCGGCCGAGTTTGGCGAATATTTTCTAAGTGCCAACGGCTGCTCCGCCGTAAAGAGTCCGACTCGGCTGGTTCCCGATGTCGGCCAGAACAAGTGACAATTCGGCCTCTTCCCCTGGAGGTCCTTTGAAGTTTAGCGAATATTTTCTAAGTTCCAACGGCTCTTGCGCCGAAAAGCGTCCGACTCGGCTGGTTCCCGATGTCGGCCAGAACAGGTGAAAATTCGGCCTCTTCCCCTGGAGGTCCGTTCAAGTTTGGCGAATATTTTCTAAGTGCCAACGGCTGCTCCGCCTTAAAGTGTCCGACTCGGCTGGTTCCCGATGTCGGGCAGAACAAGTGACAATTCGGCCTCTTCCCCTGGAAGTCCGGCCGAGTTTGGCGAATATTTTCTAAGTGCCAACGGCTGCTCCGCCGTAAAGAGTCCGACTCGGCTGGTTCCCGATGTCGGCCAGAAAAAGTGACAATTCGGCCTCTTCCCCTGGAGGTCCTTTGAAGTTTAGCGAATATTTTCTAAGTGCCAACGGCTCTTGCGCCGAAAAGCGTCCGCCTCGGCTGGTTCCCGCGGTCGGCCGTAATAGGCGAAAATTCGGCCTCTTCCCCTGGAGCGACCTCCAAATTTGGGCGAAATTTTTCTAAGTGCCTAAAGGTACCAGGGGTTTGGGTACCAGGGGTGCAGTACGAACTGGTCTTTTGTCAACCCATGTACTTTTTCTAGAGTACATGGGTTGGTCCCCCCACTTAGTGTACTCATCACTTTACCCCCCTTTCGCAAAATATAGTCAGAACGAGCATGGGGGACGCAATTGTTTTCCATGCAAATCAATTGGGCCTGGTCCGAGCGCTGGTAACGGCCGCCAGCAAGCGTCCCCTGCTCGGATAGCAGAACTGAAGAAGGCACGGCACTTCCAGAGAGAGAGAGAAAATTTTCTAAGTGCCACATTTCTCAAAAATTTTCAAAGTGCCACATTTCTCAAAAATTTTCAAAGTGCCACATTTCTCAAAAATTTTCAAAGTGCCACATCTCTCAAAAATGTTCAAAGTGCCACATCTCTGAAAAACTTTCTAAGTGCCACATCTCTGAAAAACTTTCTAAGTGCCACATCTCTGAAAAACTTTCTAAGTGCCACATCTCTGAAAAATTTTCTAAGTGCCACAGCACGGCTGTGAAATATTCAAAGTCCTACAGGCATTGGCAGAATCCGCGGACGGCCGTCTGCTCCCGGCGGCCGCCGCGAAGCTACTACCCCCTCCCGGGGACGGCTGTCTGCTCCCGGCAGCCGTCCTTACCCCCCTCCCCCGTTTGCACCGCCTGAAGTTAGACCCGCCTTGGTAGGGCCCCCACCGGCCCCGGCTCGCCGGCGTTGGGTGGACGGTTCCTGCCCACTTGCGGGTCCCGGTCGCTTGGCAACCGACCGGGGAGGACCAGCCGCCTCCTTAAACACAGGCTGGAAGGGAAATCCGATCAAGCTACGGAGGACCGGCCGCCTCCTTAAACACAGGCCGGAAGGGAAATCCGATCAAGCTACGGAGGACCGGTCGCCTCCCTAAACACAGGCCGGGCAAAAATCTGCGAATGGGCCCGTCAAGGGTAGTGGGTCATCCAAGGAGGGAGGTACCGGCCGCCTCAAACACAGGCCGGGCAAAAATCTGCGAATGGCCCGTCAAGGGTAGAAGGTCATCCAAGGAGGGAGGTACCGGCCGCCTCCTTAAACACAGGCCGGGCAAAAATCTGCGAATGGCCCGTCAAGGGTAGAAGGTCATCCAAGGAGGGAGGTACCGGCCGCCTCCTTAAACACAGGCCGGGCAAAAATCTGCGAATGGCCCGTCAAGGGTTGTTGGTCATCCAAGGAGGGAGGTACCGGCCGCCTCCTTAAACACAGGCCGGGCAAAAATCTGCGAACGGCCCGTCAAGGGTTCTGTCTCATCCAAGAAAGGGGTACCGGCCGCCTCAGAGGCCGGAGCGAAGGGGGCGAAAGGCTGTCGATGGGGAAGGATCGGGGCCACGGCTAATCTAGCGATGCCCGCGTCGGGCGGTCACTCCGACGAATGAGCGGGGCCGAATCCGGCGCGAGGCGGCCTTCAGGCACGTGGTTCGAGACGACCTCACCCGGCTCTAGCCCGGAGCGAAAAAAACACTCTTATAACCTGACCGACATGCGCCCATGACCCGCCTTGGTAGGGCCCCCACCGGCCCCGGCTACCGCCGGCGTTGGGTGGACGGTTCCTCCCCACTTGCGGGTCGCACTCCAGCGCTAGGCCGCCGCGCGAGCGCGCGCCCCGCGCCGCCCGCGCAGGCCTAGCGCGAACCGTACGGCAGCGAAACCGAGACGCCCCGGCTCAACCTCACCCAGAGGCCATCCACGGAGGCCGAGCGCGCGATCCGACTTGCGGCACGCCACGTGGGCGTCCGCCGGCCGCGCCGGTCGACCGCGAAACCGATTTCTCAAAGACCAAGCCCGAGTCCCAACCTCCGCACATATCCGCACACGCCTTCCCGACCACCGCGAAGCGGGAGGCGTCTATCGTGGCCGCCGGGGCGTATGACCCCTCCGCGTGAGGCGTGCGGGCTCGGGGGGGCCGCAACGACCGAGTCTGACTCGGACGGGGCGCAGCTTCCCTCCCGGTCGCAGCATCAGCGCCGAACGCGCGACGTCACCAGCCCCCCGGAACGGTTCGTCGGGAGCGCGGCAATGGCCCACATCTCACCTCGCCAGCCGGCCGCAGCGGGCCGCGCCGAACCGAGTCTGACTCGGGGTGCGCACAGTCCCGTCTGGGTCACGGAGGCGACG
>NW_026061680.1:22500-37500 GCF_024217435.2 Syngnathus scovelli
AAGTGGAACTTAGTTGTTGGAGGATGACAGCGGGCGTGCGTAAGAGTCTCGTCCGGGGATGAGGCAGCATCCCCGGGCGGCGGGCGGGAGGAGGCAGCCTCCCGCAAGCGGAACTTAGTTGTTGGATGATGACAGCGGGCGTGCGTAAGAGGCTCGTCCGGGGATGAGGCAGCATCCCCGGGCGGCGGGCGGGAGGAGGCAGCCTCCCGCAAGCGGAACTTAGTCGTCGGAGGATGTCAGCGGGCGTGCGTAAGATAACGTATGTCCGCCTCTCGGTCACTCTGGCCGGGCGTGGGTGTGCGTCCGCGCCCGTCTTGTGAACCTCCAAGTGGAACTTAGTGATCGGAGGATGACACCGGGCGTGCGTAAGAGGCGCGTCCGGGGATGAGGCAGCATCCTCGGGCGTCAGCCGGGAGTAGGCAGCCTCCCCCAAGTGGAACGTAGCCTCCACTAAGTGGAACTCAGTCTCCGGAGGATGACAGCGGGCGTGCGTAAGAGGCGCGTCCGGGGATGAGGCAGCATCCTCGGACACCGGCCGGGAGCGCGCGGGCGCTGTGGAAGTAAGTACATCCGCTCCTGGTACCTAAAAATTCCTCCAGCGGCGGGCCCCGGGCCTAAACTTTCTCCGGGCCGCGCAACACGCACTTTCCGCCGGACACCGACGGAGGCAACGTCCCCCTCCTGCGGTGACAAAAAAAATCCACCCCTGGTACCTAAAAATTTCTCCAGCGGCGGGCCCCTGGCCTAAACTTTCTCCGGCCCGCGCAACACGCACTTTCCGTCGGACACGGACGGAGGCAACGTCCCCCTCCTGCGGTGACAAAAAAAATCCACCCCTGGTACCTAAAAATTTCTCCAGCGGCGGGCCCCTGGCCTAAATTTTCTCCGGCCCGCGCAACACGCACTTTGCGCCGGACGCCGGTCCCAAACCACCACCGCCGACCGCCACAAGGCGACAGCCACCATCCCCAAGCGCCATCCCCGACCGCCACAAGGCGACCGCCACAAGGCGACCGCCACAAGGCGACAGCCACCATCCCCAAGCGCCATCCCCGACCGCCACAAGGCGACCGCCACCAGCCGACCGCCACAAGGCGACAGCCACCATCCCCAAGCGCCATCCCCAAGCGCCACCCCCGACCGCCACCAGCCGACCGCCACCAGCCGACCGCCACCAGCCGACCGCCACCAGCCGACAGCCACCATCCCCAAGCGCCACCCCCGACCGCCGCCCCCCGACCGCCACAAGGCGACCGCCACCAGCCGACCGCCACAAGGCGACAGCCACCATCCCCAAGCGCCACCCCCGACCGCCACCCCCCGACCGCCACCAGCCGACCGCCACCAGCCGACCGCCACCAGCCGACCGCCACAAGGCGACAGCCACCATCCCCAAGCGCCATCCCCGACCGCCACCCCCCGACCGCCACAAGGCGACAGCCACCATCCCCAAGCGCCATCCCCGACCGCCACCCCCCGACCGCCACCAGCCGACCGCCACCAGCCGACCGCCACAAGGCGACAGCCACCATCCCCAAGCGCCATCCCCGACCGCCACAAGGCGACCGCCACAAGGCGACCGCCACCAGCCGACCGCCACAAGGCGACAGCCACCATCCCCAAGCGCCATCCCCGACCGCCACAAGGCGACCGCCACAAGGCGACCGCCACCAGCCGACCGCCACAAGGCGACAGCCACCATCCCCAAGCGCCATCCCCGACCGCCACCCCCCGACCGCCACCAGCCGACCGCCACCAGCCGACAGCCACCATCCCCAAGCGCCATCCCCAAGCGCCACCCCCGACCGCCACCAGCCGACCGCCACCAGCCGACCGCCACCAGCCGACCGCCACCAGCCGACAGCCACCATCCCCAAGCGCCATCCCCAAGCGCCACCCCCGACCGCCACCAGCCGACAGCCACCAGCCGACCGCCACCAGCCGACCGCCACCGGCCGTTCGCGGTGTGCGCCGCCGTTCCCCAAGCACCCTCCGGGACGAAGCCGGAGCCAGAGAATAGCAGCGGTGGTGCGTAAAAGCTGCGGCCGGGCCTCGCGGAAGGTCCCCGGGCGGCGAGCTGCGGAGCCCCGGCCTCCAGCTTCCACCAGGTAATAGGACCGGGCGCGCGTAAAAGCTGCGGCCGGGCCTCGCGGAAGGTCCTCGGGCATCCAGCGAGATCACACGGCCCCCACCGGAGGCGGCTAGCGCCTCCGTAGAGTAGTACCGGCCCGTGGAAGCGGCCGCCCGTCAGCCTGCGTTGCCGCTGGTCGAAAAATGCACTAAGTGCCAAACCCCATTCATTTACAACGGCGTGTCCGCCAGAGGGCGCACTTCCCCCGGCGGACCAGCCGGCGGGGCTCGTTAGAGAGTGTATCCGCCTGGCAGTGCCTCCTGGACGGCCTGTATTCCGGACCGCGACCGCTAACTTACGGGAGCCTAAACGGCCCGCGGACCAGCCGGCGGGTCCTCCGTGAAAGCCTATCCGCCTGGCGGTGCCTCCTGGCCGGCCTGGATTCCGGACCGCGACCGCTCACTCGCGGGACCCTAAACGGCCCGCGGACCAGCCGGCGGGTCCTCCGTGAAAGCCTATCCGCCTGGCGGTGCCTCCTGGCCGGCCTGGATTCCGGACCGCCACCGCTCACTCGCGGGACCCTAAACGGCCCGCGGACCAGCCGGCGGCTCCTCCGTGAAAGCCTATCCGCCTGGCGGTGCCTCCTGGCCGGCCTGGATTCCGGACCGCCACCGCTCACTCGCGGGACCCTAATCGGCCCGCGGACCAGCCGGCGGATCCTCCGTGAAAGCCTATCCGCCTTCGCCGGTTCCCCGGCCGGCCACGGGTGGCGAGAATCCGGCCTCCTCGCCCGGAGCGCGCTTCGACTTGGGCGAAAAATGCACCAAGTGCCAAACCCCATTCATTTACAACGGCGTGTCCGCCAGAGGGCGCACTTCCTCCGGCCGGCGGGGCTCGTTAGAGAGCGCGTCCGCCTTGGCCGGTTCCCCGGCCGGCCACGGGTGGCGAGAATCCGGCCTCCTCGCCCGGAGCGCGCTTCGACTTGGGCGAAAAATGCACTAAGTGCCAAACCCCATTCATTTACAACGGCGTGTCCGCCAGAGGGCGCACTTCCTCCGGCCGGCGGGGCTCGTTAGAGAGCGCGTCCGCTTTCGCCGGTTCCCCGGTCGGCCGCGAACGGCGAAAAGCCGGCCTCTTCCCCCGGAGCCCGGTGGGCGAATTTTTTTTTTTTTTTTTTTTTTTCAAAGTGCCAACGGCTCTCGCGCCGCGCTGCGTCCGCCTTCGCCGGTTCCCCGGTCGGCCCGAACGAGCGAAAATTCGGCCTCTTGCCCCGGAGCCCGGTCGGCGAATTATTTATTTATTTATTTATTTATTTTTCCAAAGTGCCAACGGCTCTCGCGCCGCGATGCGTCCGCCTTCGCCGGTTCCCCGGTCGGCCACGAACGGCCAAAAATCGGCCTCTCCCCCCGGAGCCCGGTCGGCGAATTATTATTTATTTATTTATTTATTTATTTATTTTTCCAAAGTGCCAACGGCTCTCGCGCCGCGATGCGTCCGCCTTCGCCGGTTCCCCGGTCGGCCACGAAGTATTGCGCATGATTATACGCGATGTTAATATTTATTTAATTATTAAATAAATACATACATGTGTTTATTAATGATATACGCGATGTTAATATTTATTTAATTATTACCTATATTATGAATAAACTAACGGTGATTTTACACGATTTGACTACATACGTGACCGTGATATAGTGCCGAGGGCTCCCGCGCCGTCACGCGTCCGCCTTGGCACGGGTCGCCCGCGGCAGCGAGCGTTCGGCTCGCGGGGGTCCGCGGGGTGTTATTAGGGAGTGCGGCAGCCGTGCCGAGGCTCCGGCCGGCCGCCGGAAGTCCCGCGGGGGAGCGTCGGAGCTCCGCGAGGCCGGCCGGGGAGCCTCTTAGTCATCGCCCGCGCTCGCGGTGGTCCCGGTCGCTTAAAGTGCCACGGGAGGCGTAGCGATGCGAGTGAGTGTGCGCAAAGTGCGAGAGGCGGTGCATTTACGCGCCGTGTCCGCGAGAGGGAGGCAATTCCCCGTTGCGACCTCCGGGAGATCAGCGGGCCGCCGAAAAGGCTCGGCCGGGGTGCCTGGAGCCTCCTCGGGCGTCGAGTTAGGAGGGGGGCGCGCGGAGAACCGGCTGGATGTCCCCTGGAAGCTCAGCGGGCCGTGGGAAAGGCTTGGCCGGGGTGCCGGAAGCCTCGGCCGGCTTAAAAGTGAGGAGGAAAGCGCGCGGAGAACCGGCCGGAGGTCCCCTGGAAGCTCAGCGGGCCGTGGAGAAAGCTTAGCCGGGGTGCCTGGAGCCTCGGCCGGCTTAAAATGTGAGGAGGAAAGCGCGCGGAGAACCGGCCGGAGGTCCCCTGGAAGCTCAGCGGGACGTGGGAAACGCTTGGCCGGGGTGCCGGAAGCCTCGGCCGGCTTAAAAGTGAGGAGGAAAGCGCGCGGAGAACCGGCCGGAGGTCCCCTGGAAGCTCAGCGGGCCGTGGGAAACGCTTGGCCGGGGTGCCGGGAGCCTCGGCCGGCTTAAAACGTGAGGAGGAAAGCACCGGGAGAACCGGCTGGAGGTCTTCTGGAAGCTCAGCGGGCCGCCGAAAACGCGTAGCCGAGGTGCCGGGAGCCTCCTCGGGCGTCAAAAGTGAGGAGCGACGCACCCCCGAGAACCGCCCGGGTCCTCCAGCCACCGTTGAAAAAGACGTCGAGTCAGGCTACCTTAAGAGAGTCACAGTTACTCCCGCCGTTTACCCGCGCGGAGCGTCATCGCCTCCGCGAACCGTCAAAAATAAATAAATTCATAAATAAATAAATGTCAAGTGAGCCTACCTTAAGAGAGTCACAGTTACTCCCGCCGTTTACCCGCGCGGAGCGTCATCGCCTCCGCGAACCGTCAAAAATAAATAAATACATAAATAAATAGATGTCAAGTGAGCCTACCTTAAGAGAGTCACAGTTACTCCCGCCGTTTACCCGCGCGGAGCGTCATCGCCTCCGCGAACCGTCAAAAATAAATAAATACATAAATAAATAGATGTCAAGTGAGCCTACCTTAAGAGAGTCACAGTTACTCCCGCCGTTTACCCGCGCGGAGCGTCATCGCCTCCGCGAACCGTCAAAAATAAATAAATACATAAATAAATAGATGTCAAGTGAGCCTACCTTAAGAGAGTCACAGTTACTCCCGCCGTTTACCCGCGCGGAGCGTCATCGCCTCCGCGAACCGTCAAAAATAAATAAATACATAAATAAATAGATGTCAAGTGAGCCTACCTTAAGAGAGTCACAGTTACTCCCGCCGTTTACCCGCGCGGAGCGTCATCGCCTCCGCGAACCGTCAAAAATAAATAAATACATAAATAAATAGATGTCAAGTGAGCCTACCTTAAGAGAGTCACAGTTACTCCCGCCGTTTACCCGCGCGGAGCGTCATCGCCTCCGCGAACCGTCAAAAATAAATAAATACATAAATAAATAGATGTCAAGTGAGCCTACCTTAAGAGAGTCACAGTTACTCCCGCCGTTTACCCGCGCGGAGCGTCATCGCCTCCGCGAACCGTCAAAAATAAATAAATACATAAATAAATAGATGTCAAGTGAGCCTACCTTAAGAGAGTCACAGTTACTCCCGCCGTTTACCCGCGCGGAGCGTCATCGCCTCCGCGAACCGTCAAAAATAAATAAATACATGAATAAATAGTCAAGTGAGCCTACCTTAAGAGAGTCGTAGTTACTCCCGCCGTTCGGCCGCTTAAAGTGCCACGGGAGGCGTAGCAATGCGAGTGAGTGTGCGCCAAGTGCGAGAGGCGGTGTATTTACTCGCCGTGTCCGCGAGAGGGAGGTAACTCCCCGTTGCGACCTCCGGGAGAGCAACGGGCCGCCGAAAACGCTCAGCCGAGGTGCTGGAAGCCTCGGCCGGCTCTCAAAGCGAGGCGCGAGGCACCGGGAGAACCGGCTGGAGGTACCCTGGAAGCTCAGCGGGCCGTGGGAAACGCTCAGCCGAGGTGCTGGAAGCCTCGGCCGGCTCACAAAGCGAGGCGCGAGGCACCGGGAGAACCGGCTGGAGGTCCCCTGGAAGCTCAGCGGGCCGTGGGAAACGCTCAGCCGAGGTTGCTGGAAGCCTCGGCCGGCTCACAAAGCGAGGCGCGAGGCACCGGGAGAACCGGCCGGAGGTCCCCTGGAAGCTCAGCGGGCCGTGGAGAAAGCTTAGCCGGGGTGCCGGAAGCCTCGGCCGGCTTAAAATGTGAGGAGGAAACCGGCTGGACGTCTTCTGGAAGATCAGCGGGCCGTGGAAAATGCTAAGCCGAGGTGCTGGTTGTCGAATAAGGCTCCGCCATCTCGTAGAAGGTGCTAATAAAGTTCATATCCGCTCGGCTGGAGGTAATTGGCCCGCGGACCGGCCGGCGGGACCTCCGTGACAGCCTACCCGCCTGGCGGTGCCTCCTGGCCGGCGTGCATTCCGGGCCGCGACCGCTAACTTACGGGACCATAAATGGCCCGCGGACCAGCTGGCGGGACCTCCGTGACCGCCTATCCGCCTGGCGGTGCCTCCTGGCCGGCCTGGATTCCGGACCGCGACCGCTCACTCGCGGGACCCTAAATGGCCCGCGGACCAGCCGGCGGGACCTCCGTGACAGCCTATCCGCCTCCCGGTGGCTGCTGGCCGGCGCGGATTCCGGGCCGCGACCGCTAACTTACGGGACCCCAATTGGCCCGCGGACCAGCCGGCGGGACCCCCGTGACCGCCTATCCGCCTTGGCCGGTTCCCCGGCCGGCCACGGATGGCGAGAATCCGGCCTCCTCGCCCGGAGCGCTCGTCGGCTTCGGCGAAAAATGCACTAAGTGCCAAACCCCATTCATTTACAATGGCGTGTCCGCCAGAGGGCGCAGTTCCCCCCGCGGACCGGCCGGCGGGACCTCCGTGACAGCCTATCCGCCTGGCGGTGGCTGCGGGCCGGCGCGGATTCCGGGCCGCGACCGCTAACTTACGGGACCCCGATTGGCCCGCGGACCAGCCGGCGGGACCTCCGTGACCGCCTATCCGCCTGCGCTGGTTCCCCGGCCGGCGCGAATTCCGGGCCGCGACCGCTAACTTACGGGACCCCGATTGGCCCGCGGACCAGCCGGCGGGACCTCCGTGACCGCCTATCCGCCTGCGCTGGTTCCCCGGCCGGCGCGAATTCCGGGCCGCGACCGCTAACTTACGGGACCCCGATTGGCCCGCGGACCAGCCGGCGGGACCTCCGTGACCGCCTATCCGCCTGCGCTGGTTCCCCGGCCGGCGCGAATTCCGGGCCGCGACCGCTAACTTACGGGACCCCGATTGGCCCGCGGACCAGCCGGCGGGACCTCCGTGACCGCCTATCCGCCTGCGCTGGTTCCCCGGCCGGCGCGAATTCCGGGCCGCGACCGCTAACTTACGGGACCCCGATTGGCCCGCGGACCAGCCGGCGGGACCTCCGTGACCGCCTATCCGCCTGCGCTGGTTCCCCGGCCGGCGCGAATTCCGGGCCGCGACCGCTAACTTACGGGACCCCGATTGGCCCGCGGACCAGCCGGCGGGACCTCCGTGACCGCCTATCCGCCTGCGCTGGTTCCCCGGCCGGCGCGAATTCCGGGCCGCGACCGCTAACTTACGGGACCCCAATTGGCCCGCGGACCAGCCGGCGGGACCTCCGTGACCGCCTATCCGCCTCCGCTGGTTCCCCGCTCGGCGTGGATTCCGGACCGCGACCGCTAAATTACGGGACCCAAATTGGCCCGCGGACCAGCCGGCGGGACCTCCGTGACCGCCTATCCGCCTTCGCTGGTTCCCCGGTCGGCCACAGATGACGAATATTCGGCCTCTCGCTCTGGAAGTCCTGCCGACTTAGCCGAAAATTTTCTAAGTGCCATCGGCTCTCGCTCGGAAAAGTGTCCGCCTCGTCTGGTTCCCCAGCTCGGCCTCAGAATTCGAAAATTCGGCCTCTCTGAGGTACCAGGGGTAGGCTTTATGTACTTGGTCCCCCCAGTTAGTGTACTCATCACTTTACCCCCCTTTCGCAAAATATAGTCGGCACGTATGTGCAGAACTGTTTATTTTCATTTTAAAAATTTTCTAAGTGCCAGCGGAAGCTGTCACACGAACTGTCCGAGCTACCACGGTGCCCATCCCGGGCAGTGACGGCAAAAGGCCGATGTGTGTTTGATGGAAGTCTGAATAATTTCTAAGTGCCAACGGCTCAACCGCCGTAAAGTGTCCGCCTCGGCTGGTTCTCCCGGTCGGCCCGAACGAGCGAAAATTCGGCCTCTTCCCCTGGAGGTCCGGAACATTTTGGCGAATATTTTCAAAGTGCCAACGGCTGTTCCGCCGTAACGTGTCCGACCCGGCTGGTTCCTCCGGTCGGCCCGAACGAGCGAAAATTCGGCCTCTTCCCCTGGAGGTCCGGACGACTTTGGCGAATATTTTCTAAGTGCGAACGGCTGTTGCGCCGTAACGTGTCCGACCCGGCTGGTTCCTCCGGTCGGCCTGAACGAGCGAAAATTCGGCCTCTTCCCCTGGAGGTCCGGACGACTTTGGCGAATATTTTCAAAGTGCCAACGGCTGTTGGGCCGTAAAGTGTCCGACCCGGCTGGTTCCTCCGGTCGGCCCGAACGAGCGAAAATTCGGCCTCTTCCCCTGGAGGTCCGGAACATTTTGGCGAATATTTTCAAAGTGCCAACGGCTGTTGCGCCGTAACGTGTCCGACCCGGCCGGTTCCTCCGGTCGGCCCGAACGAGCGAAAATTCGGCCTCTTCCCCTGGAGGTCCGGAACATTTTGGCGAATATTTTCAAAGTGCCAACGGCCGTTCCGCCGTAAAGTGTCCGACCCGGCTGGTTCCTCCGGTCGGCCCGAACGAGCGAAAATTCGGCCTCTTCCCCTGGAGGTCCGGACGACTTTGGCGAATATTTTCAAAGTGCCAACGGCTGTTGGGCCGTAAAGTGTCCGACCCGGCTGGTTCCTCCGGTCGGCCCGAACGAGCGAAAATTCGGCCTCTTAACCCTGGAGGTCCGTTCAAGTTTAACGAATAATTTCTAAGTGCTAACGGCTGTTGCGCCGTAACGTGTCCGACCCGGCCGGTTCCTCCGGTCGGCCCGAACGAGCGAAAATACGGCCTCTTCCCCTGGAGGTCCGGAACATTTTGGCGAATATTTTCAAAGTGCCAACGGCTGTTGCGCCGTAACGTGTCCGACCCGGCTGGTTCCTCCGGTCGGCCCGAACGAGCGAAAATTCGGCCTCTTCCCCTGGAGGTCCGGAACATTTTGGCGAATATTTTCTAAGTGCCATCGGCTCTTCCGCCGTAAGGTGTCCGACTCGGCCGGTTCCTCCGGTCGGCCCGAACGAGCGAAAATTCGGCCTCTTCCCCTGGAGGTCCTGTCAAGTTTAACGAATATTTTCTAAGTGCCATCGGCTCTTCCGCCGTAAGGTGTCCGACTCGGCCGGTTCCTCCGGTCGGCCTGAACAAGTGAAAATTCGGCCTCTTCCCCTGGAGGTCCGGAACATTTTGGCGAATATTTTCTAAGTGCCATCGGCTCTTCCGCCGTAAGGTGTCCGACTCGGCCGGTTCCTCCGGTCGGCCTGAACGAGCGAAAATTCGGCCTCTTCCCCTGGAGGTCCTGTCAAGTTTAACGAATATTTTCTAAGTGCCATCGGCTCTTCCGCCGTAAAGCGTCCGACTCGGCTGGTTCCCGATGTCGGCCAGAACAAGTGGAAATTCGGCCTCTTCCCCTGGAGGTCAGTTGAAGTTTAACGAATATTTTCAAAGTGCCAACGGCTGCTCCGCCGTAAAGCGTCCGACTCGGCTGGTTCCCGATGTCGGCCAGAACAAGTGAAAATTCGGCCTCTTCCCCTGGAGGTCCGTTCAAGATTAACGAATATTTTCTAAGTGCCAACGGCTGCTCCGCCGTAAAGCGTCCGACTCGGCTGGTTCCCGATGTCGGCCAGAATAAGTGGAAATTCGGCCTCTTCCCCTGGAGGTCCGTTCAAGATTAACGAATATTTTCTAAGTGCCAACGGCTCTTGCGCCGAAAAGCGTCCGACTCGGCTGGTTCCCGATGTCGGCCAGAACAAGTGAAAAATCGGCCTCTTCCCCTGGAGGTCAGTTGAAGTTTAACGAATATTTTCTAAGTGCCATCGGCTCTTCCGCCGTAAGGTGTCCGACTCGGCTGGTTCCCGATGTCGGCCAGAAAAAGTGACAATTCGGCCTCTTCCCCTGGAGGTCCTTTGAAGTTTAGCGAATATTTTCTAAGTGCCAACGGCTCTTGCGCCGAAAAGCGTCCGCCTCGGCTGGTTCCCGCGGTCGGACACAAAATGTGTCAATTCGGCCTCTCTGAGGTACCAGGGGTAGGCTTTATGTACTTGGTCCCCCCACTTAGTGTACTCATCACTTTACCCCCCTTTCGCAAAATATAGTCGGCACGTATGTGCAGAACTGTTTATTTTCATTTTAAAAATTGTCTAAGTGCCAGCGGAAGCTGTCAAACGAACTGTCCGAGCTACCACGGTGCCCATCCCGGGCAGTGACGGCAAAAGGCCGATGTGTGTTTATGGAAGTCTGAATAATTTCTAAGTGCCAACGGCTGCTCCGCCGTAAAGTGTCCGCCTCGGCTGGTTCCCCCGGGGTCGGCCAGAACAAGTGAAAATTCGGCCTCTTCCCCTGGAGGTCCGGAACATTTTGGCGAATATTTCCTAAGTGCCAACGGCTGCTCCGCCGTAAAGTGTCCGCCTCGGCCGGTTCACCCGGTCGGCCAGAACAAGTGAAAATTTGGCCTCTTCCCCTGGAGGTCCGGAACATTTTGGCGAATATTTCCTAAGTGCCAACGGCTGCTCCGCCGTAAAGTGTCCGACTCGGCTGGTTCCCCCGGTCGGCCAGAACAAGTGAAAAATCGGCCTCTTCCCCTGGAAGTCCGGCCGACTTAAGGCGAATATTTCCTAAGTGCCAACGGCTGTTCCGCCGTAAAGAGTCCGACTCGGCTGGTTCCCGATATCGGCCAGAACAAGTGAAAATTCGGCCTCTTCCCCTGGAAGTCCGGCCGAGTTAAGGCAAATATTTCCTAAGTGCCAACGGCTGCTCCGCCGTAAAGCGTCCGACTCGGCTGGTTCCCGATGTCGGCCAGAACAAGTGGACATTCGGCCTCTTCCCCTGGAAGTCCGGCCAAGTTTGGCGAATATTTCCTAAGTGCCAACGGCTGCTCCGCCGTAAAGTGTCCGACTCGGCTGGTTCCCGATGTCGGCCAGAACAAGTGAATATTCGGCCTCTTCCCCTGGAGGTCCGGAACATTTTGGCAAATATTTCCTAAGTGCCAACGGCTGCTCCGCCGTAAAGAGTCCGACTCGGCTGGTTCCCGATGTCGGCCAGAACAAGTGAAAATTCGGCCTCTTCCCCTGGAAGTCCGGCCGAGTTCGGCGAATATTTCCTAAGTGCCAACGGCTGTTCCGCCGTAAAGAGTCCGACTCGGCTGGTTCCCGATGTCGGCCAGAACAAGTGAAAATTCGGCCTCTTCCCCTGGAGGTCCGTTCAAGATTAACGAATATTTTCTAAGTGCCAACGGCTCTTGCGCCGAAAAGCGTCCGACTCGGCTGGTTCCCGATGTCGGCCAGAACAAGTGAAAATTCGGCCTCTTCCCCTGGAGGTCCGTTCAAGATTAACGAATATTTTCTAAGTGCCAACGGCTGCTCCGCCGTAAAGCGTCCGCTTCGGCTGGTTCCCGATGTCGGCCAGAACAAGTGAAAATTCGGCCTCTTCCCCTGGAGGTCCGTTCAAGATTAACGAATATTTTCTAAGTGCCAACGGCTCTTGCGCCGAAAAGCGTCCGCCTCGGCTGGTTCCCGATGTCGGCCAGAACAAGTGAAAATTCGGCCTCTTCCCCTGGAGGTCCGTTCACGATTAACGAATATTTTCTAAGTGCCAACGGCTCTTGCGCCGAAAAGCGTCCGCCTCGGCTGGTTCCCGATGTCGGCCAGAACAAGTGAAAATTCGGCCTCTTCCCCTGGAGGTCCGTTCAAGATTAACGAATATTTTCTAAGTGCCAACGGCTCTTGCGCCGAAAAGCGTCCGCCTCGGCTGGTTCCCGCGGTCGGACACAAAATGTGTCAATTCGGCCTCTCTGAGGTACCAGGGGTGGGCTTTATGTACTTGGTCCCCCCACTTAGTGTACTCATCACTTTACCCCCATTTCGCAAAATATAGTCGGCACGTATGTGCAGAACTGTTTATTTTCATTTTAAAAATTGTCTAAGTGCCAGCGGAAGCTGTCACGCGAACTGTCCGAGCTACCACGGTGCCCATCCCGGGCAGTGACGGCAAAAGGCCGATGTGTGTTTGATGGAAGTCTGAATAATTTCTAAGTGCCAACGGCTCAACCGCCGTAAAGTGTCCGCCTCGGCTGGTTCTCCCGGTCGGCCCGAACGAGCGAAAATTCGGCCTCTTCCCCTGGAGGTCCGGAACATTTTGGCGAATATTTCCTAAGTGCCAACGGCTGCTCCGCCGTAAAGTGTCCGCCTCGGCTGGTTCCCCCGGTCGGCCAGAACAAGTGAAAATTCGGCCTCTTCCCCTGGAGGTCCGGAACATTTTGGCGAATATTTCCTAAGTGCCAACGGCTGCTCCGCCGTAAAGTGTCCGCCTCGGCCGGTTCACCCGGTCGGCCAGAACAAGTGAAAATTTGGCCTCTTCCCCTGGAGGTCCGGAACATTTTGGCGAATATTTCCTAAGTGCCAACGGCTGCTCCGCCGTAAAGTGTCCGCCTCGGCCGGTTCACCCGGTCGGCCAGAACAAGTGAAAATTTGGCCTCTTCCCCTGGAGGTCCGGAACATTTTGGCGAATATTTCCTAAGTGCCAACGGCTGCTCCGCCGTAAAGTGTCCGACTCGGCTGGTTCCCCCGGTCGGCCAGAACAAGTGAAAAATCGGCCTCTTCCCCTGGAAGTCCGGCCGAGTTAAGGCAAATATTTCCTAAGTGCCAACGGCTGCTCAGCCTTAAAGTGTCCGACTCGGCTGGTTCCCGATGTCGGCCAGAACAAGTGAAAATCCGGCCTCTTCCCCTGGAAGTCCGGCCGAGTTAAGGCAAATATTTCCTAAGTGCCAACGGCTGCTCAGCCTTTAAGTGTCCGACTCGGCTGGTTCCCGATGTTGGCCAGAACAAGTGAAAATCCGGCCTCTTCCCCTGGAAGTCCGGCCGAGTTAAGGCAAATATTTCCTAAGTGCCAAGGGCTGCTCAGCCTTAAAGGGCCCGACTCGTCTGGTTCCCGATGTCGGCCAGAACAAGTGACAATTCGGCCTCTTCCCCTGGAGGTCTTTTCAAGTTTAACGAATATTTTCTAAGTGCCGACGGCTGCTCCGCCTTAAAGCGTCCGACTCGGCTGGTTCCCGATGTCGGCCAGAACAAGTGACAATTCGGCCTCTTCCCCTGGAGGTCCTTTCAAGTTTAACGAATATTTTCTAAGTGCCAACGGCTGCTCCGCCTTAAAGCGTCCGACTCGGCTGGTTCCCGATGTCGGCCAGAACAGGTGAAAATTCGGCCTCTTCCCCTGGAGGTCCGTTCAAGTTTGGCGAATATTTTCTAAGTGCCAACGGCTGCTCCGCCTTAAAGTGTCCGACTCGGCTGGTTCCCGATGTCGGGCAGAACAAGTGACAATTCGGCCTCTTCCCCTGGAAGTCCGGCCGAGTTTGGCGAATATTTTCTAAGTGCCAACGGCTGCTCCGCCGTAAAGAGTCCGACTCGGCTGGTTCCCGATGTCGGCCAGAACAAGTGACAATTCGGCCTCTTCCCCTGGAGGTCCTTTGAAGTTTAGCGAATATTTTCTAAGTTCCAACGGCTCTTGCGCCGAAAAGCGTCCGACTCGGCTGGTTCCCGATGTCGGCCAGAACAGGTGAAAATTCGGCCTCTTCCCCTGGAGGTCCGATCAAGTTTGGCGAATATTTTCTAAGTGCCAACGGCTGCTCCGCCTTAAAGTGTCCGACTCGGCTGGTTCCCGATGTCGGGCAGAACAAGTGACAATTCGGCCTCTTCCCCTGGAAGTCCGGCCGAGTTTGGCGAATATTTTCTAAGTGCCAACGGCTGCTCCGCCGTAAAGAGTCCGACTCGGCTGGTTCCCGATGTCGGCCAGAAAAAGTGACAATTCGGCCTCTTCCCCTGGAGGTCCTTTGAAGTTTAGCGAATATTTTCTAAGTGCCAACGGCTCTTGCGCCGAAAAGCGTCCGCCTCGGCTGGTTCCCGCGGTCGGCCGTAATAGGCGAAAATTCGGCCTCTTCCCCTGGAGCGACCTCCAAATTTGGGCGAAATTTTTCTAAGTGCCTAAAGGTACCAGGGGTTTGGGTACCAGGGGTGCAGTACGAACTGGTCTTTTGTCAACCCATGTACTTTTTCTAGAGTACATGGGTTGGTCCCCCCACTTAGTGTACTCATCACTTTACCCCCCTTTCGCAAAATATAGTCAGAACGAGCATGGGGGACGCAATTGTTTTCCATGCAAATCAATTGGGCCTGGTCCGAGCGCTGGTAACGGCCGCCAGCAAGCGTCCCCTGCTCGGATAGCAGAACTGAAGAAGGCACGGCACTTCCAGAGAGAGAGAGAAAATTTTCTAAGTGCCACATTTCTCAAAAATTTTCAAAGTGCCACATTTCTCAAAAATTTTCAAAGTGCCACATTTCTCAAAAATTTTCAAAGTGCCACATCTCTCAAAAATGTTCAAAGTGCCACATCTCTGAAAAACTTTCTAAGTGCCACATCTCTGAAAAACTTTCTAAGTGCCACATCTCTGAAAAACTTTCTAAGTGCCACATCTCTGAAAAATTTTCTAAGTGCCACAGCACGGCTGTGAAATATTCAAAGTCCTACAGGCATTGGCAGAATCCGCGGACGGCCGTCTGCTCCCGGCGGCCGCCGCGAAGCTACTACCCCCTCCCGGGGACGGCTGTCTGCTCCCGGCAGCCGTCCTTA
>NW_026061680.1:50000-65000 GCF_024217435.2 Syngnathus scovelli
AGGCGACCGCCACAAGGCGACCGCCACAAGGCGACAGCCACCATCCCCAAGCGCCATCCCCGACCGCCACAAGGCGACCGCCACCAGCCGACCGCCACAAGGCGACAGCCACCATCCCCAAGCGCCATCCCCAAGCGCCACCCCCGACCGCCACCAGCCGACCGCCACCAGCCGACCGCCACCAGCCGACCGCCACCAGCCGACAGCCACCATCCCCAAGCGCCACCCCCGACCGCCGCCCCCCGACCGCCACAAGGCGACCGCCACCAGCCGACCGCCACAAGGCGACAGCCACCATCCCCAAGCGCCACCCCCGACCGCCACCCCCCGACCGCCACCAGCCGACCGCCACCAGCCGACCGCCACCAGCCGACCGCCACAAGGCGACAGCCACCATCCCCAAGCGCCATCCCCGACCGCCACCCCCCGACCGCCACAAGGCGACAGCCACCATCCCCAAGCGCCATCCCCGACCGCCACCCCCCGACCGCCACCAGCCGACCGCCACCAGCCGACCGCCACAAGGCGACAGCCACCATCCCCAAGCGCCATCCCCGACCGCCACAAGGCGACCGCCACAAGGCGACCGCCACCAGCCGACCGCCACAAGGCGACAGCCACCATCCCCAAGCGCCATCCCCGACCGCCACAAGGCGACCGCCACAAGGCGACCGCCACCAGCCGACCGCCACAAGGCGACAGCCACCATCCCCAAGCGCCATCCCCGACCGCCACCCCCCGACCGCCACCAGCCGACCGCCACCAGCCGACAGCCACCATCCCCAAGCGCCATCCCCAAGCGCCACCCCCGACCGCCACCAGCCGACCGCCACCAGCCGACCGCCACCAGCCGACCGCCACCAGCCGACAGCCACCATCCCCAAGCGCCATCCCCAAGCGCCACCCCCGACCGCCACCAGCCGACAGCCACCAGCCGACCGCCACCAGCCGACCGCCACCGGCCGTTCGCGGTGTGCGCCGCCGTTCCCCAAGCACCCTCCGGGACGAAGCCGGAGCCAGAGAATAGCAGCGGTGGTGCGTAAAAGCTGCGGCCGGGCCTCGCGGAAGGTCCCCGGGCGGCGAGCTGCGGAGCCCCGGCCTCCAGCTTCCACCAGGTAATAGGACCGGGCGCGCGTAAAAGCTGCGGCCGGGCCTCGCGGAAGGTCCTCGGGCATCCAGCGAGATCACACGGCCCCCACCGGAGGCGGCTAGCGCCTCCGTAGAGTAGTACCGGCCCGTGGAAGCGGCCGCCCGTCAGCCTGCGTTGCCGCTGGTCGAAAAATGCACTAAGTGCCAAACCCCATTCATTTACAACGGCGTGTCCGCCAGAGGGCGCACTTCCCCCGGCGGACCAGCCGGCGGGGCTCGTTAGAGAGTGTATCCGCCTGGCAGTGCCTCCTGGACGGCCTGTATTCCGGACCGCGACCGCTAACTTACGGGAGCCTAAACGGCCCGCGGACCAGCCGGCGGGTCCTCCGTGAAAGCCTATCCGCCTGGCGGTGCCTCCTGGCCGGCCTGGATTCCGGACCGCGACCGCTCACTCGCGGGACCCTAAACGGCCCGCGGACCAGCCGGCGGGTCCTCCGTGAAAGCCTATCCGCCTGGCGGTGCCTCCTGGCCGGCCTGGATTCCGGACCGCCACCGCTCACTCGCGGGACCCTAAACGGCCCGCGGACCAGCCGGCGGCTCCTCCGTGAAAGCCTATCCGCCTGGCGGTGCCTCCTGGCCGGCCTGGATTCCGGACCGCCACCGCTCACTCGCGGGACCCTAATCGGCCCGCGGACCAGCCGGCGGATCCTCCGTGAAAGCCTATCCGCCTTCGCCGGTTCCCCGGCCGGCCACGGGTGGCGAGAATCCGGCCTCCTCGCCCGGAGCGCGCTTCGACTTGGGCGAAAAATGCACCAAGTGCCAAACCCCATTCATTTACAACGGCGTGTCCGCCAGAGGGCGCACTTCCTCCGGCCGGCGGGGCTCGTTAGAGAGCGCGTCCGCCTTGGCCGGTTCCCCGGCCGGCCACGGGTGGCGAGAATCCGGCCTCCTCGCCCGGAGCGCGCTTCGACTTGGGCGAAAAATGCACTAAGTGCCAAACCCCATTCATTTACAACGGCGTGTCCGCCAGAGGGCGCACTTCCTCCGGCCGGCGGGGCTCGTTAGAGAGCGCGTCCGCTTTCGCCGGTTCCCCGGTCGGCCGCGAACGGCGAAAAGCCGGCCTCTTCCCCCGGAGCCCGGTGGGCGAATTTTTTTTTTTTTTTTTTTTTTCAAAGTGCCAACGGCTCTCGCGCCGCGCTGCGTCCGCCTTCGCCGGTTCCCCGGTCGGCCCGAACGAGCGAAAATTCGGCCTCTTGCCCCGGAGCCCGGTCGGCGAATTATTTATTTATTTATTTATTTATTTTTCCAAAGTGCCAACGGCTCTCGCGCCGCGATGCGTCCGCCTTCGCCGGTTCCCCGGTCGGCCACGAACGGCCAAAAATCGGCCTCTCCCCCCGGAGCCCGGTCGGCGAATTATTATTTATTTATTTATTTATTTATTTATTTTTCCAAAGTGCCAACGGCTCTCGCGCCGCGATGCGTCCGCCTTCGCCGGTTCCCCGGTCGGCCACGAAGTATTGCGCATGATTATACGCGATGTTAATATTTATTTAATTATTAAATAAATACATACATGTGTTTATTAATGATATACGCGATGTTAATATTTATTTAATTATTACCTATATTATGAATAAACTAACGGTGATTTTACACGATTTGACTACATACGTGACCGTGATATAGTGCCGAGGGCTCCCGCGCCGTCACGCGTCCGCCTTGGCACGGGTCGCCCGCGGCAGCGAGCGTTCGGCTCGCGGGGGTCCGCGGGGTGTTATTAGGGAGTGCGGCAGCCGTGCCGAGGCTCCGGCCGGCCGCCGGAAGTCCCGCGGGGGAGCGTCGGAGCTCCGCGAGGCCGGCCGGGGAGCCTCTTAGTCATCGCCCGCGCTCGCGGTGGTCCCGGTCGCTTAAAGTGCCACGGGAGGCGTAGCGATGCGAGTGAGTGTGCGCAAAGTGCGAGAGGCGGTGCATTTACGCGCCGTGTCCGCGAGAGGGAGGCAATTCCCCGTTGCGACCTCCGGGAGATCAGCGGGCCGCCGAAAAGGCTCGGCCGGGGTGCCTGGAGCCTCCTCGGGCGTCGAGTTAGGAGGGGGGCGCGCGGAGAACCGGCTGGATGTCCCCTGGAAGCTCAGCGGGCCGTGGGAAAGGCTTGGCCGGGGTGCCGGAAGCCTCGGCCGGCTTAAAAGTGAGGAGGAAAGCGCGCGGAGAACCGGCCGGAGGTCCCCTGGAAGCTCAGCGGGCCGTGGAGAAAGCTTAGCCGGGGTGCCTGGAGCCTCGGCCGGCTTAAAATGTGAGGAGGAAAGCGCGCGGAGAACCGGCCGGAGGTCCCCTGGAAGCTCAGCGGGACGTGGGAAACGCTTGGCCGGGGTGCCGGAAGCCTCGGCCGGCTTAAAAGTGAGGAGGAAAGCGCGCGGAGAACCGGCCGGAGGTCCCCTGGAAGCTCAGCGGGCCGTGGGAAACGCTTGGCCGGGGTGCCGGGAGCCTCGGCCGGCTTAAAACGTGAGGAGGAAAGCACCGGGAGAACCGGCTGGAGGTCTTCTGGAAGCTCAGCGGGCCGCCGAAAACGCGTAGCCGAGGTGCCGGGAGCCTCCTCGGGCGTCAAAAGTGAGGAGCGACGCACCCCCGAGAACCGCCCGGGTCCTCCAGCCACCGTTGAAAAAGACGTCGAGTCAGGCTACCTTAAGAGAGTCACAGTTACTCCCGCCGTTTACCCGCGCGGAGCGTCATCGCCTCCGCGAACCGTCAAAAATAAATAAATTCATAAATAAATAAATGTCAAGTGAGCCTACCTTAAGAGAGTCACAGTTACTCCCGCCGTTTACCCGCGCGGAGCGTCATCGCCTCCGCGAACCGTCAAAAATAAATAAATACATAAATAAATAGATGTCAAGTGAGCCTACCTTAAGAGAGTCACAGTTACTCCCGCCGTTTACCCGCGCGGAGCGTCATCGCCTCCGCGAACCGTCAAAAATAAATAAATACATAAATAAATAGATGTCAAGTGAGCCTACCTTAAGAGAGTCACAGTTACTCCCGCCGTTTACCCGCGCGGAGCGTCATCGCCTCCGCGAACCGTCAAAAATAAATAAATACATAAATAAATAGATGTCAAGTGAGCCTACCTTAAGAGAGTCACAGTTACTCCCGCCGTTTACCCGCGCGGAGCGTCATCGCCTCCGCGAACCGTCAAAAATAAATAAATACATAAATAAATAGATGTCAAGTGAGCCTACCTTAAGAGAGTCACAGTTACTCCCGCCGTTTACCCGCGCGGAGCGTCATCGCCTCCGCGAACCGTCAAAAATAAATAAATACATAAATAAATAGATGTCAAGTGAGCCTACCTTAAGAGAGTCACAGTTACTCCCGCCGTTTACCCGCGCGGAGCGTCATCGCCTCCGCGAACCGTCAAAAATAAATAAATACATAAATAAATAGATGTCAAGTGAGCCTACCTTAAGAGAGTCACAGTTACTCCCGCCGTTTACCCGCGCGGAGCGTCATCGCCTCCGCGAACCGTCAAAAATAAATAAATACATAAATAAATAGATGTCAAGTGAGCCTACCTTAAGAGAGTCACAGTTACTCCCGCCGTTTACCCGCGCGGAGCGTCATCGCCTCCGCGAACCGTCAAAAATAAATAAATACATGAATAAATAGTCAAGTGAGCCTACCTTAAGAGAGTCGTAGTTACTCCCGCCGTTCGGCCGCTTAAAGTGCCACGGGAGGCGTAGCAATGCGAGTGAGTGTGCGCCAAGTGCGAGAGGCGGTGTATTTACTCGCCGTGTCCGCGAGAGGGAGGTAACTCCCCGTTGCGACCTCCGGGAGAGCAACGGGCCGCCGAAAACGCTCAGCCGAGGTGCTGGAAGCCTCGGCCGGCTCTCAAAGCGAGGCGCGAGGCACCGGGAGAACCGGCTGGAGGTACCCTGGAAGCTCAGCGGGCCGTGGGAAACGCTCAGCCGAGGTGCTGGAAGCCTCGGCCGGCTCACAAAGCGAGGCGCGAGGCACCGGGAGAACCGGCTGGAGGTCCCCTGGAAGCTCAGCGGGCCGTGGGAAACGCTCAGCCGAGGTGCTGGAAGCCTCGGCCGGCTCACAAAGCGAGGCGCGAGGCACCGGGAGAACCGGCCGGAGGTCCCCTGGAAGCTCAGCGGGCCGTGGAGAAAGCTTAGCCGGGGTGCCGGAAGCCTCGGCCGGCTTAAAATGTGAGGAGGAAACCGGCTGGACGTCTTCTGGAAGATCAGCGGGCCGTGGAAAATGCTAAGCCGAGGTGCTGGTTGTCGAATAAGGCTCCGCCATCTCGTAGAAGGTGCTAATAAAGTTCATATCCGCTCGGCTGGAGGTAATTGGCCCGCGGACCGGCCGGCGGGACCTCCGTGACAGCCTACCCGCCTGGCGGTGCCTCCTGGCCGGCGTGCATTCCGGGCCGCGACCGCTAACTTACGGGACCATAAATGGCCCGCGGACCAGCTGGCGGGACCTCCGTGACCGCCTATCCGCCTGGCGGTGCCTCCTGGCCGGCCTGGATTCCGGACCGCGACCGCTCACTCGCGGGACCCTAAATGGCCCGCGGACCAGCCGGCGGGACCTCCGTGACAGCCTATCCGCCTCCCGGTGGCTGCTGGCCGGCGCGGATTCCGGGCCGCGACCGCTAACTTACGGGACCCCAATTGGCCCGCGGACCAGCCGGCGGGACCCCCGTGACCGCCTATCCGCCTTGGCCGGTTCCCCGGCCGGCCACGGATGGCGAGAATCCGGCCTCCTCGCCCGGAGCGCTCGTCGGCTTCGGCGAAAAATGCACTAAGTGCCAAACCCCATTCATTTACAATGGCGTGTCCGCCAGAGGGCGCAGTTCCCCCCGCGGACCGGCCGGCGGGACCTCCGTGACAGCCTATCCGCCTGGCGGTGGCTGCGGGCCGGCGCGGATTCCGGGCCGCGACCGCTAACTTACGGGACCCCGATTGGCCCGCGGACCAGCCGGCGGGACCTCCGTGACCGCCTATCCGCCTGCGCTGGTTCCCCGGCCGGCGCGAATTCCGGGCCGCGACCGCTAACTTACGGGACCCCGATTGGCCCGCGGACCAGCCGGCGGGACCTCCGTGACCGCCTATCCGCCTGCGCTGGTTCCCCGGCCGGCGCGAATTCCGGGCCGCGACCGCTAACTTACGGGACCCCGATTGGCCCGCGGACCAGCCGGCGGGACCTCCGTGACCGCCTATCCGCCTGCGCTGGTTCCCCGGCCGGCGCGAATTCCGGGCCGCGACCGCTAACTTACGGGACCCCGATTGGCCCGCGGACCAGCCGGCGGGACCTCCGTGACCGCCTATCCGCCTGCGCTGGTTCCCCGGCCGGCGCGAATTCCGGGCCGCGACCGCTAACTTACGGGACCCCGATTGGCCCGCGGACCAGCCGGCGGGACCTCCGTGACCGCCTATCCGCCTGCGCTGGTTCCCCGGCCGGCGCGAATTCCGGGCCGCGACCGCTAACTTACGGGACCCCGATTGGCCCGCGGACCAGCCGGCGGGACCTCCGTGACCGCCTATCCGCCTGCGCTGGTTCCCCGGCCGGCGCGAATTCCGGGCCGCGACCGCTAACTTACGGGACCCCAATTGGCCCGCGGACCAGCCGGCGGGACCTCCGTGACCGCCTATCCGCCTCCGCTGGTTCCCCGCTCGGCGTGGATTCCGGACCGCGACCGCTAAATTACGGGACCCAAATTGGCCCGCGGACCAGCCGGCGGGACCTCCGTGACCGCCTATCCGCCTTCGCTGGTTCCCCGGTCGGCCACAGATGACGAATATTCGGCCTCTCGCTCTGGAAGTCCTGCCGACTTAGCCGAAAATTTTCTAAGTGCCATCGGCTCTCGCTCGGAAAAGTGTCCGCCTCGTCTGGTTCCCCAGCTCGGCCTCAGAATTCGAAAATTCGGCCTCTCTGAGGTACCAGGGGTAGGCTTTATGTACTTGGTCCCCCCAGTTAGTGTACTCATCACTTTACCCCCCTTTCGCAAAATATAGTCGGCACGTATGTGCAGAACTGTTTATTTTCATTTTAAAAATTTTCTAAGTGCCAGCGGAAGCTGTCACACGAACTGTCCGAGCTACCACGGTGCCCATCCCGGGCAGTGACGGCAAAAGGCCGATGTGTGTTTGATGGAAGTCTGAATAATTTCTAAGTGCCAACGGCTCAACCGCCGTAAAGTGTCCGCCTCGGCTGGTTCTCCCGGTCGGCCCGAACGAGCGAAAATTCGGCCTCTTCCCCTGGAGGTCCGGAACATTTTGGCGAATATTTTCAAAGTGCCAACGGCTGTTCCGCCGTAACGTGTCCGACCCGGCTGGTTCCTCCGGTCGGCCCGAACGAGCGAAAATTCGGCCTCTTCCCCTGGAGGTCCGGACGACTTTGGCGAATATTTTCTAAGTGCGAACGGCTGTTGCGCCGTAACGTGTCCGACCCGGCTGGTTCCTCCGGTCGGCCTGAACGAGCGAAAATTCGGCCTCTTCCCCTGGAGGTCCGGACGACTTTGGCGAATATTTTCAAAGTGCCAACGGCTGTTGGGCCGTAAAGTGTCCGACCCGGCTGGTTCCTCCGGTCGGCCCGAACGAGCGAAAATTCGGCCTCTTCCCCTGGAGGTCCGGAACATTTTGGCGAATATTTTCAAAGTGCCAACGGCTGTTGCGCCGTAACGTGTCCGACCCGGCCGGTTCCTCCGGTCGGCCCGAACGAGCGAAAATTCGGCCTCTTCCCCTGGAGGTCCGGAACATTTTGGCGAATATTTTCAAAGTGCCAACGGCCGTTCCGCCGTAAAGTGTCCGACCCGGCTGGTTCCTCCGGTCGGCCCGAACGAGCGAAAATTCGGCCTCTTCCCCTGGAGGTCCGGACGACTTTGGCGAATATTTTCAAAGTGCCAACGGCTGTTGGGCCGTAAAGTGTCCGACCCGGCTGGTTCCTCCGGTCGGCCCGAACGAGCGAAAATTCGGCCTCTTAACCCTGGAGGTCCGTTCAAGTTTAACGAATAATTTCTAAGTGCTAACGGCTGTTGCGCCGTAACGTGTCCGACCCGGCCGGTTCCTCCGGTCGGCCCGAACGAGCGAAAATACGGCCTCTTCCCCTGGAGGTCCGGAACATTTTGGCGAATATTTTCAAAGTGCCAACGGCTGTTGCGCCGTAACGTGTCCGACCCGGCTGGTTCCTCCGGTCGGCCCGAACGAGCGAAAATTCGGCCTCTTCCCCTGGAGGTCCGGAACATTTTGGCGAATATTTTCTAAGTGCCATCGGCTCTTCCGCCGTAAGGTGTCCGACTCGGCCGGTTCCTCCGGTCGGCCCGAACGAGCGAAAATTCGGCCTCTTCCCCTGGAGGTCCTGTCAAGTTTAACGAATATTTTCTAAGTGCCATCGGCTCTTCCGCCGTAAGGTGTCCGACTCGGCCGGTTCCTCCGGTCGGCCTGAACAAGTGAAAATTCGGCCTCTTCCCCTGGAGGTCCGGAACATTTTGGCGAATATTTTCTAAGTGCCATCGGCTCTTCCGCCGTAAGGTGTCCGACTCGGCCGGTTCCTCCGGTCGGCCTGAACGAGCGAAAATTCGGCCTCTTCCCCTGGAGGTCCTGTCAAGTTTAACGAATATTTTCTAAGTGCCATCGGCTCTTCCGCCGTAAAGCGTCCGACTCGGCTGGTTCCCGATGTCGGCCAGAACAAGTGGAAATTCGGCCTCTTCCCCTGGAGGTCAGTTGAAGTTTAACGAATATTTTCAAAGTGCCAACGGCTGCTCCGCCGTAAAGCGTCCGACTCGGCTGGTTCCCGATGTCGGCCAGAACAAGTGAAAATTCGGCCTCTTCCCCTGGAGGTCCGTTCAAGATTAACGAATATTTTCTAAGTGCCAACGGCTGCTCCGCCGTAAAGCGTCCGACTCGGCTGGTTCCCGATGTCGGCCAGAATAAGTGGAAATTCGGCCTCTTCCCCTGGAGGTCCGTTCAAGATTAACGAATATTTTCTAAGTGCCAACGGCTCTTGCGCCGAAAAGCGTCCGACTCGGCTGGTTCCCGATGTCGGCCAGAACAAGTGAAAAATCGGCCTCTTCCCCTGGAGGTCAGTTGAAGTTTAACGAATATTTTCTAAGTGCCATCGGCTCTTCCGCCGTAAGGTGTCCGACTCGGCTGGTTCCCGATGTCGGCCAGAAAAAGTGACAATTCGGCCTCTTCCCCTGGAGGTCCTTTGAAGTTTAGCGAATATTTTCTAAGTGCCAACGGCTCTTGCGCCGAAAAGCGTCCGCCTCGGCTGGTTCCCGCGGTCGGACACAAAATGTGTCAATTCGGCCTCTCTGAGGTACCAGGGGTAGGCTTTATGTACTTGGTCCCCCCACTTAGTGTACTCATCACTTTACCCCCCTTTCGCAAAATATAGTCGGCACGTATGTGCAGAACTGTTTATTTTCATTTTAAAAATTGTCTAAGTGCCAGCGGAAGCTGTCAAACGAACTGTCCGAGCTACCACGGTGCCCATCCCGGGCAGTGACGGCAAAAGGCCGATGTGTGTTTATGGAAGTCTGAATAATTTCTAAGTGCCAACGGCTGCTCCGCCGTAAAGTGTCCGCCTCGGCTGGTTCCCCCGGTCGGCCAGAACAAGTGAAAATTCGGCCTCTTCCCCTGGAGGTCCGGAACATTTTGGCGAATATTTCCTAAGTGCCAACGGCTGCTCCGCCGTAAAGTGTCCGCCTCGGCCGGTTCACCCGGTCGGCCAGAACAAGTGAAAATTTGGCCTCTTCCCCTGGAGGTCCGGAACATTTTGGCGAATATTTCCTAAGTGCCAACGGCTGCTCCGCCGTAAAGTGTCCGACTCGGCTGGTTCCCCCGGTCGGCCAGAACAAGTGAAAAATCGGCCTCTTCCCCTGGAAGTCCGGCCGACTTAAGGCGAATATTTCCTAAGTGCCAACGGCTGTTCCGCCGTAAAGAGTCCGACTCGGCTGGTTCCCGATATCGGCCAGAACAAGTGAAAATTCGGCCTCTTCCCCTGGAAGTCCGGCCGAGTTAAGGCAAATATTTCCTAAGTGCCAACGGCTGCTCCGCCGTAAAGCGTCCGACTCGGCTGGTTCCCGATGTCGGCCAGAACAAGTGGACATTCGGCCTCTTCCCCTGGAAGTCCGGCCAAGTTTGGCGAATATTTCCTAAGTGCCAACGGCTGCTCCGCCGTAAAGTGTCCGACTCGGCTGGTTCCCGATGTCGGCCAGAACAAGTGAATATTCGGCCTCTTCCCCTGGAGGTCCGGAACATTTTGGCAAATATTTCCTAAGTGCCAACGGCTGCTCCGCCGTAAAGAGTCCGACTCGGCTGGTTCCCGATGTCGGCCAGAACAAGTGAAAATTCGGCCTCTTCCCCTGGAAGTCCGGCCGAGTTCGGCGAATATTTCCTAAGTGCCAACGGCTGTTCCGCCGTAAAGAGTCCGACTCGGCTGGTTCCCGATGTCGGCCAGAACAAGTGAAAATTCGGCCTCTTCCCCTGGAGGTCCGTTCAAGATTAACGAATATTTTCTAAGTGCCAACGGCTCTTGCGCCGAAAAGCGTCCGACTCGGCTGGTTCCCGATGTCGGCCAGAACAAGTGAAAATTCGGCCTCTTCCCCTGGAGGTCCGTTCAAGATTAACGAATATTTTCTAAGTGCCAACGGCTGCTCCGCCGTAAAGCGTCCGCTTCGGCTGGTTCCCGATGTCGGCCAGAACAAGTGAAAATTCGGCCTCTTCCCCTGGAGGTCCGTTCAAGATTAACGAATATTTTCTAAGTGCCAACGGCTCTTGCGCCGAAAAGCGTCCGCCTCGGCTGGTTCCCGATGTCGGCCAGAACAAGTGAAAATTCGGCCTCTTCCCCTGGAGGTCCGTTCACGATTAACGAATATTTTCTAAGTGCCAACGGCTCTTGCGCCGAAAAGCGTCCGCCTCGGCTGGTTCCCGATGTCGGCCAGAACAAGTGAAAATTCGGCCTCTTCCCCTGGAGGTCCGTTCAAGATTAACGAATATTTTCTAAGTGCCAACGGCTCTTGCGCCGAAAAGCGTCCGCCTCGGCTGGTTCCCGCGGTCGGACACAAAATGTGTCAATTCGGCCTCTCTGAGGTACCAGGGGTGGGCTTTATGTACTTGGTCCCCCCACTTAGTGTACTCATCACTTTACCCCCATTTCGCAAAATATAGTCGGCACGTATGTGCAGAACTGTTTATTTTCATTTTAAAAATTGTCTAAGTGCCAGCGGAAGCTGTCACGCGAACTGTCCGAGCTACCACGGTGCCCATCCCGGGCAGTGACGGCAAAAGGCCGATGTGTGTTTGATGGAAGTCTGAATAATTTCTAAGTGCCAACGGCTCAACCGCCGTAAAGTGTCCGCCTCGGCTGGTTCTCCCGGTCGGCCCGAACGAGCGAAAATTCGGCCTCTTCCCCTGGAGGTCCGGAACATTTTGGCGAATATTTCCTAAGTGCCAACGGCTGCTCCGCCGTAAAGTGTCCGCCTCGGCTGGTTCCCCCGGTCGGCCAGAACAAGTGAAAATTCGGCCTCTTCCCCTGGAGGTCCGGAACATTTTGGCGAATATTTCCTAAGTGCCAACGGCTGCTCCGCCGTAAAGTGTCCGCCTCGGCCGGTTCACCCGGTCGGCCAGAACAAGTGAAAATTTGGCCTCTTCCCCTGGAGGTCCGGAACATTTTGGCGAATATTTCCTAAGTGCCAACGGCTGCTCCGCCGTAAAGTGTCCGCCTCGGCCGGTTCACCCGGTCGGCCAGAACAAGTGAAAATTTGGCCTCTTCCCCTGGAGGTCCGGAACATTTTGGCGAATATTTCCTAAGTGCCAACGGCTGCTCCGCCGTAAAGTGTCCGACTCGGCTGGTTCCCCCGGTCGGCCAGAACAAGTGAAAAATCGGCCTCTTCCCCTGGAAGTCCGGCCGAGTTAAGGCAAATATTTCCTAAGTGCCAACGGCTGCTCAGCCTTAAAGTGTCCGACTCGGCTGGTTCCCGATGTCGGCCAGAACAAGTGAAAATCCGGCCTCTTCCCCTGGAAGTCCGGCCGAGTTAAGGCAAATATTTCCTAAGTGCCAACGGCTGCTCAGCCTTTAAGTGTCCGACTCGGCTGGTTCCCGATGTTGGCCAGAACAAGTGAAAATCCGGCCTCTTCCCCTGGAAGTCCGGCCGAGTTAAGGCAAATATTTCCTAAGTGCCAAGGGCTGCTCAGCCTTAAAGGGCCCGACTCGTCTGGTTCCCGATGTCGGCCAGAACAAGTGACAATTCGGCCTCTTCCCCTGGAGGTCTTTTCAAGTTTAACGAATATTTTCTAAGTGCCGACGGCTGCTCCGCCTTAAAGCGTCCGACTCGGCTGGTTCCCGATGTCGGCCAGAACAAGTGACAATTCGGCCTCTTCCCCTGGAGGTCCTTTCAAGTTTAACGAATATTTTCTAAGTGCCAACGGCTGCTCCGCCTTAAAGCGTCCGACTCGGCTGGTTCCCGATGTCGGCCAGAACAGGTGAAAATTCGGCCTCTTCCCCTGGAGGTCCGTTCAAGTTTGGCGAATATTTTCTAAGTGCCAACGGCTGCTCCGCCTTAAAGTGTCCGACTCGGCTGGTTCCCGATGTCGGGCAGAACAAGTGACAATTCGGCCTCTTCCCCTGGAAGTCCGGCCGAGTTTGGCGAATATTTTCTAAGTGCCAACGGCTGCTCCGCCGTAAAGAGTCCGACTCGGCTGGTTCCCGATGTCGGCCAGAACAAGTGACAATTCGGCCTCTTCCCCTGGAGGTCCTTTGAAGTTTAGCGAATATTTTCTAAGTTCCAACGGCTCTTGCGCCGAAAAGCGTCCGACTCGGCTGGTTCCCGATGTCGGCCAGAACAGGTGAAAATTCGGCCTCTTCCCCTGGAGGTCCGTTCAAGTTTGGCGAATATTTTCTAAGTGCCAACGGCTGCTCCGCCTTAAAGTGTCCGACTCGGCTGGTTCCCGATGTCGGGCAGAACAAGTGACAATTCGGCCTCTTCCCCTGGAAGTCCGGCCGAGTTTGGCGAATATTTTCTAAGTGCCAACGGCTGCTCCGCCGTAAAGAGTCCGACTCGGCTGGTTCCCGATGTCGGCCAGAAAAAGTGACAATTCGGCCTCTTCCCCTGGAGGTCCTTTGAAGTTTAGCGAATATTTTCTAAGTGCCAACGGCTCTTGCGCCGAAAAGCGTCCGCCTCGGCTGGTTCCCGCGGTCGGCCGTAATAGGCGAAAATTCGGCCTCTTCCCCTGGAGCGACCTCCAAATTTGGGCGAAATTTTTCTAAGTGCCTAAAGGTACCAGGGGTTTGGGTACCAGGGGTGCAGTACGAACTGGTCTTTTGTCAACCCATGTACTTTTTCTAGAGTACATGGGTTGGTCCCCCCACTTAGTGTACTCATCACTTTACCCCCCTTTCGCAAAATATAGTCAGAACGAGCATGGGGGACGCAATTGTTTTCCATGCAAATCAATTGGGCCTGGTCCGAGCGCTGGTAACGGCCGCCAGCAAGCGTCCCCGGCTCGGATAGCAGAACTGAAGAAGGCACGGCACTTCCAGAGAGAGAGAGAAAATTTTCTAAGTGCCACATTTCTCAAAAATTTTCAAAGTGCCACATTTCTCAAAAATTTTCAAAGTGCCACATTTCTCAAAAATTTTCAAAGTGCCACATCTCTCAAAAATGTTCAAAGTGCCACATCTCTGAAAAACTTTCTAAGTGCCACATCTCTGAAAAACTTTCTAAGTGCCACATCTCTGAAAAACTTTCTAAGTGCCACATCTCTGAAAAATTTTCTAAGTGCCACAGCACGGCTGTGAAATATTCAAAGTCCTACAGGCATTGGCAGAATCCGCGGACGGCCGTCTGCTCCCGGCGGCCGCCGCGAAGCTACTACCCCCTCCCGGGGACGGCTGTCTGCTCCCGGCAGCCGTCCTTACCCCCCTCCCCCGTTTGCACCGCCTGAAGTTAGACCCGCCTTGGTAGGGCCCCCACCGGCCCCGGCTCGCCGGCGTTGGGTGGACGGTTCCTGCCCACTTGCGGGTCCCGGTCGCTTGGCAACCGACCGGGGAGGACCAGCCGCCTCCTTAAACACAGGCTGGAAGGGAAATCCGATCAAGCTACGGAGGACCGGCCGCCTCCTTAAACACAGGCCGGAAGGGAAATCCGATCAAGCTACGGAGGACCGGTCGCCTCCCTAAACACAGGCTGGGCAAAAATCTGCGAATGGGCCCGTCAAGGGTAGTGGGTCATCCAAGGAGGGAGGTACCGGCCGCCTCCTTAAACACAGGCCGGGCAAAAATCTGCGAATGGCCCGTCAAGGGTAGAAGGTCATCCAAGGAGGGAGGTACCGGCCGCCTCCTTAAACACAGGCCGGGCAAAAATCTGCGAATGGCCCGTCAAGGGTAGAAGGTCATCCAAGGAGGGAGGTACCGGCCGCCTCCTTAAACACAGGCCGGGCAAAAATCTGCGAATGGCCCGTCAAGGGTTGTTGGTCATCCAAGGAGGGAGGTACCGGCCGCCTCCTTAAACACAGGCCGGGCAAAAATCTGCGAACGGCCCGTCAAGGGTTCTGTCTCATCCAAGAAAGGGGTACCGGCCGCCTCAGAGGCCGGAGCGAAGGGGGCGAAAGGCTGTCGATGGGGAAGGATCGGGGCCACGGCTAATCTAGCGATGCCCGCGTCGGGCGGTCACTCCGACGAATGAGCGGGGCCGAATCCGGCGCGAGGCGGCCTTCAGGCACGTGGTTCGAGACGACCTCACCCGGCTCTAGCCCGGAGCGAAAAAAACACTCTTATAACCTGACCGACATGCGCCCATGACCCGCCTTGGTAGGGCCCCCACCGGCCCCGGCTACCGCCGGCGTTGGGTGGACGGTTCCTCCCCACTTGCGGGTCGCACTCCAGCGCTAGGCCGCCGCGCGAGCGCGCGCCCCG
>NW_026061680.1:77500-85879 GCF_024217435.2 Syngnathus scovelli
CTCCGGGACGAAGCCGGAGCCAGAGAATAGCAGCGGTGGTGCGTAAAAGCTGCGGCCGGGCCTCGCGGAAGGTCCCCGGGCGGCGAGCTGCGGAGCCCCGGCCTCCAGCTTCCACCAGGTAATAGGACCGGGCGCGCGTAAAAGCTGCGGCCGGGCCTCGCGGAAGGTCCTCGGGCATCCAGCGAGATCACACGGCCCCCACCGGAGGCGGCTAGCGCCTCCGTAGAGTAGTACCGGCCCGTGGAAGCGGCCGCCCGTCAGCCTGCGTTGCCGCTGGTCGAAAAATGCACTAAGTGCCAAACCCCATTCATTTACAACGGCGTGTCCGCCAGAGGGCGCACTTCCCCCGGCGGACCAGCCGGCGGGGCTCGTTAGAGAGTGTATCCGCCTGGCAGTGCCTCCTGGACGGCCTGTATTCCGGACCGCGACCGCTAACTTACGGGAGCCTAAACGGCCCGCGGACCAGCCGGCGGGTCCTCCGTGAAAGCCTATCCGCCTGGCGGTGCCTCCTGGCCGGCCTGGATTCCGGACCGCGACCGCTCACTCGCGGGACCCTAAACGGCCCGCGGACCAGCCGGCGGGTCCTCCGTGAAAGCCTATCCGCCTGGCGGTGCCTCCTGGCCGGCCTGGATTCCGGACCGCCACCGCTCACTCGCGGGACCCTAAACGGCCCGCGGACCAGCCGGCGGCTCCTCCGTGAAAGCCTATCCGCCTGGCGGTGCCTCCTGGCCGGCCTGGATTCCGGACCGCCACCGCTCACTCGCGGGACCCTAATCGGCCCGCGGACCAGCCGGCGGATCCTCCGTGAAAGCCTATCCGCCTTCGCCGGTTCCCCGGCCGGCCACGGGTGGCGAGAATCCGGCCTCCTCGCCCGGAGCGCGCTTCGACTTGGGCGAAAAATGCACCAAGTGCCAAACCCCATTCATTTACAACGGCGTGTCCGCCAGAGGGCGCACTTCCTCCGGCCGGCGGGGCTCGTTAGAGAGCGCGTCCGCCTTGGCCGGTTCCCCGGCCGGCCACGGGTGGCGAGAATCCGGCCTCCTCGCCCGGAGCGCGCTTCGACTTGGGCGAAAAATGCACTAAGTGCCAAACCCCATTCATTTACAACGGCGTGTCCGCCAGAGGGCGCACTTCCTCCGGCCGGCGGGGCTCGTTAGAGAGCGCGTCCGCTTTCGCCGGTTCCCCGGTCGGCCGCGAACGGCGAAAAGCCGGCCTCTTCCCCCGGAGCCCGGTGGGCGAATTTTTTTTTTTTTTTTTTTTTCAAAGTGCCAACGGCTCTCGCGCCGCGCTGCGTCCGCCTTCGCCGGTTCCCCGGTCGGCCCGAACGAGCGAAAATTCGGCCTCTTGCCCCGGAGCCCGGTCGGCGAATTATTTATTTATTTATTTATTTATTTTTCCAAAGTGCCAACGGCTCTCGCGCCGCGATGCGTCCGCCTTCGCCGGTTCCCCGGTCGGCCACGAACGGCCAAAAATCGGCCTCTCCCCCCGGAGCCCGGTCGGCGAATTATTATTTATTTATTTATTTATTTATTTATTTTTCCAAAGTGCCAACGGCTCTCGCGCCGCGATGCGTCCGCCTTCGCCGGTTCCCCGGTCGGCCACGAAGTATTGCGCATGATTATACGCGATGTTAATATTTATTTAATTATTAAATAAATACATACATGTGTTTATTAATGATATACGCGATGTTAATATTTATTTAATTATTACCTATATTATGAATAAACTAACGGTGATTTTACACGATTTGACTACATACGTGACCGTGATATAGTGCCGAGGGCTCCCGCGCCGTCACGCGTCCGCCTTGGCACGGGTCGCCCGCGGCAGCGAGCGTTCGGCTCGCGGGGGTCCGCGGGGTGTTATTAGGGAGTGCGGCAGCCGTGCCGAGGCTCCGGCCGGCCGCCGGAAGTCCCGCGGGGGAGCGTCGGAGCTCCGCGAGGCCGGCCGGGGAGCCTCTTAGTCATCGCCCGCGCTCGCGGTGGTCCCGGTCGCTTAAAGTGCCACGGGAGGCGTAGCGATGCGAGTGAGTGTGCGCAAAGTGCGAGAGGCGGTGCATTTACGCGCCGTGTCCGCGAGAGGGAGGCAATTCCCCGTTGCGACCTCCGGGAGATCAGCGGGCCGCCGAAAAGGCTCGGCCGGGGTGCCTGGAGCCTCCTCGGGCGTCGAGTTAGGAGGGGGGCGCGCGGAGAACCGGCTGGATGTCCCCTGGAAGCTCAGCGGGCCGTGGGAAAGGCTTGGCCGGGGTGCCGGAAGCCTCGGCCGGCTTAAAAGTGAGGAGGAAAGCGCGCGGAGAACCGGCCGGAGGTCCCCTGGAAGCTCAGCGGGCCGTGGAGAAAGCTTAGCCGGGGTGCCTGGAGCCTCGGCCGGCTTAAAATGTGAGGAGGAAAGCGCGCGGAGAACCGGCCGGAGGTCCCCTGGAAGCTCAGCGGGACGTGGGAAACGCTTGGCCGGGGTGCCGGAAGCCTCGGCCGGCTTAAAAGTGAGGAGGAAAGCGCGCGGAGAACCGGCCGGAGGTCCCCTGGAAGCTCAGCGGGCCGTGGGAAACGCTTGGCCGGGGTGCCGGGAGCCTCGGCCGGCTTAAAACGTGAGGAGGAAAGCACCGGGAGAACCGGCTGGAGGTCTTCTGGAAGCTCAGCGGGCCGCCGAAAACGCGTAGCCGAGGTGCCGGGAGCCTCCTCGGGCGTCAAAAGTGAGGAGCGACGCACCCCCGAGAACCGCCCGGGTCCTCCAGCCACCGTTGAAAAAGACGTCGAGTCAGGCTACCTTAAGAGAGTCACAGTTACTCCCGCCGTTTACCCGCGCGGAGCGTCATCGCCTCCGCGAACCGTCAAAAATAAATAAATTCATAAATAAATAAATGTCAAGTGAGCCTACCTTAAGAGAGTCACAGTTACTCCCGCCGTTTACCCGCGCGGAGCGTCATCGCCTCCGCGAACCGTCAAAAATAAATAAATACATAAATAAATAGATGTCAAGTGAGCCTACCTTAAGAGAGTCACAGTTACTCCCGCCGTTTACCCGCGCGGAGCGTCATCGCCTCCGCGAACCGTCAAAAATAAATAAATACATAAATAAATAGATGTCAAGTGAGCCTACCTTAAGAGAGTCACAGTTACTCCCGCCGTTTACCCGCGCGGAGCGTCATCGCCTCCGCGAACCGTCAAAAATAAATAAATACATAAATAAATAGATGTCAAGTGAGCCTACCTTAAGAGAGTCACAGTTACTCCCGCCGTTTACCCGCGCGGAGCGTCATCGCCTCCGCGAACCGTCAAAAATAAATAAATACATAAATAAATAGATGTCAAGTGAGCCTACCTTAAGAGAGTCACAGTTACTCCCGCCGTTTACCCGCGCGGAGCGTCATCGCCTCCGCGAACCGTCAAAAATAAATAAATACATAAATAAATAGATGTCAAGTGAGCCTACCTTAAGAGAGTCACAGTTACTCCCGCCGTTTACCCGCGCGGAGCGTCATCGCCTCCGCGAACCGTCAAAAATAAATAAATACATAAATAAATAGATGTCAAGTGAGCCTACCTTAAGAGAGTCACAGTTACTCCCGCCGTTTACCCGCGCGGAGCGTCATCGCCTCCGCGAACCGTCAAAAATAAATAAATACATAAATAAATAGATGTCAAGTGAGCCTACCTTAAGAGAGTCACAGTTACTCCCGCCGTTTACCCGCGCGGAGCGTCATCGCCTCCGCGAACCGTCAAAAATAAATAAATACATGAATAAATAGTCAAGTGAGCCTACCTTAAGAGAGTCGTAGTTACTCCCGCCGTTCGGCCGCTTAAAGTGCCACGGGAGGCGTAGCAATGCGAGTGAGTGTGCGCCAAGTGCGAGAGGCGGTGTATTTACTCGCCGTGTCCGCGAGAGGGAGGTAACTCCCCGTTGCGACCTCCGGGAGAGCAACGGGCCGCCGAAAACGCTCAGCCGAGGTGCTGGAAGCCTCGGCCGGCTCTCAAAGCGAGGCGCGAGGCACCGGGAGAACCGGCTGGAGGTACCCTGGAAGCTCAGCGGGCCGTGGGAAACGCTCAGCCGAGGTGCTGGAAGCCTCGGCCGGCTCACAAAGCGAGGCGCGAGGCACCGGGAGAACCGGCTGGAGGTCCCCTGGAAGCTCAGCGGGCCGTGGGAAACGCTCAGCCGAGGTGCTGGAAGCCTCGGCCGGCTCACAAAGCGAGGCGCGAGGCACCGGGAGAACCGGCCGGAGGTCCCCTGGAAGCTCAGCGGGCCGTGGAGAAAGCTTAGCCGGGGTGCCGGAAGCCTCGGCCGGCTTAAAATGTGAGGAGGAAACCGGCTGGACGTCTTCTGGAAGATCAGCGGGCCGTGGAAAATGCTAAGCCGAGGTGCTGGTTGTCGAATAAGGCTCCGCCATCTCGTAGAAGGTGCTAATAAAGTTCATATCCGCTCGGCTGGAGGTAATTGGCCCGCGGACCGGCCGGCGGGACCTCCGTGACAGCCTACCCGCCTGGCGGTGCCTCCTGGCCGGCGTGCATTCCGGGCCGCGACCGCTAACTTACGGGACCATAAATGGCCCGCGGACCAGCTGGCGGGACCTCCGTGACCGCCTATCCGCCTGGCGGTGCCTCCTGGCCGGCCTGGATTCCGGACCGCGACCGCTCACTCGCGGGACCCTAAATGGCCCGCGGACCAGCCGGCGGGACCTCCGTGACAGCCTATCCGCCTCCCGGTGGCTGCTGGCCGGCGCGGATTCCGGGCCGCGACCGCTAACTTACGGGACCCCAATTGGCCCGCGGACCAGCCGGCGGGACCCCCGTGACCGCCTATCCGCCTTGGCCGGTTCCCCGGCCGGCCACGGATGGCGAGAATCCGGCCTCCTCGCCCGGAGCGCTCGTCGGCTTCGGCGAAAAATGCACTAAGTGCCAAACCCCATTCATTTACAATGGCGTGTCCGCCAGAGGGCGCAGTTCCCCCCGCGGACCGGCCGGCGGGACCTCCGTGACAGCCTATCCGCCTGGCGGTGGCTGCGGGCCGGCGCGGATTCCGGGCCGCGACCGCTAACTTACGGGACCCCGATTGGCCCGCGGACCAGCCGGCGGGACCTCCGTGACCGCCTATCCGCCTGCGCTGGTTCCCCGGCCGGCGCGAATTCCGGGCCGCGACCGCTAACTTACGGGACCCCGATTGGCCCGCGGACCAGCCGGCGGGACCTCCGTGACCGCCTATCCGCCTGCGCTGGTTCCCCGGCCGGCGCGAATTCCGGGCCGCGACCGCTAACTTACGGGACCCCGATTGGCCCGCGGACCAGCCGGCGGGACCTCCGTGACCGCCTATCCGCCTGCGCTGGTTCCCCGGCCGGCGCGAATTCCGGGCCGCGACCGCTAACTTACGGGACCCCGATTGGCCCGCGGACCAGCCGGCGGGACCTCCGTGACCGCCTATCCGCCTGCGCTGGTTCCCCGGCCGGCGCGAATTCCGGGCCGCGACCGCTAACTTACGGGACCCCGATTGGCCCGCGGACCAGCCGGCGGGACCTCCGTGACCGCCTATCCGCCTGCGCTGGTTCCCCGGCCGGCGCGAATTCCGGGCCGCGACCGCTAACTTACGGGACCCCGATTGGCCCGCGGACCAGCCGGCGGGACCTCCGTGACCGCCTATCCGCCTGCGCTGGTTCCCCGGCCGGCGCGAATTCCGGGCCGCGACCGCTAACTTACGGGACCCCAATTGGCCCGCGGACCAGCCGGCGGGACCTCCGTGACCGCCTATCCGCCTCCGCTGGTTCCCCGCTCGGCGTGGATTCCGGACCGCGACCGCTAAATTACGGGACCCAAATTGGCCCGCGGACCAGCCGGCGGGACCTCCGTGACCGCCTATCCGCCTTCGCTGGTTCCCCGGTCGGCCACAGATGACGAATATTCGGCCTCTCGCTCTGGAAGTCCTGCCGACTTAGCCGAAAATTTTCTAAGTGCCATCGGCTCTCGCTCGGAAAAGTGTCCGCCTCGTCTGGTTCCCCAGCTCGGCCTCAGAATTCGAAAATTCGGCCTCTCTGAGGTACCAGGGGTAGGCTTTATGTACTTGGTCCCCCCAGTTAGTGTACTCATCACTTTACCCCCCTTTCGCAAAATATAGTCGGCACGTATGTGCAGAACTGTTTATTTTCATTTTAAAAATTTTCTAAGTGCCAGCGGAAGCTGTCACACGAACTGTCCGAGCTACCACGGTGCCCATCCCGGGCAGTGACGGCAAAAGGCCGATGTGTGTTTGATGGAAGTCTGAATAATTTCTAAGTGCCAACGGCTCAACCGCCGTAAAGTGTCCGCCTCGGCTGGTTCTCCCGGTCGGCCCGAACGAGCGAAAATTCGGCCTCTTCCCCTGGAGGTCCGGAACATTTTGGCGAATATTTTCAAAGTGCCAACGGCTGTTCCGCCGTAACGTGTCCGACCCGGCTGGTTCCTCCGGTCGGCCCGAACGAGCGAAAATTCGGCCTCTTCCCCTGGAGGTCCGGACGACTTTGGCGAATATTTTCTAAGTGCGAACGGCTGTTGCGCCGTAACGTGTCCGACCCGGCTGGTTCCTCCGGTCGGCCTGAACGAGCGAAAATTCGGCCTCTTCCCCTGGAGGTCCGGACGACTTTGGCGAATATTTTCAAAGTGCCAACGGCTGTTGGGCCGTAAAGTGTCCGACCCGGCTGGTTCCTCCGGTCGGCCCGAACGAGCGAAAATTCGGCCTCTTCCCCTGGAGGTCCGGAACATTTTGGCGAATATTTTCAAAGTGCCAACGGCTGTTGCGCCGTAACGTGTCCGACCCGGCCGGTTCCTCCGGTCGGCCCGAACGAGCGAAAATTCGGCCTCTTCCCCTGGAGGTCCGGAACATTTTGGCGAATATTTTCAAAGTGCCAACGGCCGTTCCGCCGTAAAGTGTCCGACCCGGCTGGTTCCTCCGGTCGGCCCGAACGAGCGAAAATTCGGCCTCTTCCCCTGGAGGTCCGGACGACTTTGGCGAATATTTTCAAAGTGCCAACGGCTGTTGGGCCGTAAAGTGTCCGACCCGGCTGGTTCCTCCGGTCGGCCCGAACGAGCGAAAATTCGGCCTCTTAACCCTGGAGGTCCGTTCAAGTTTAACGAATAATTTCTAAGTGCTAACGGCTGTTGCGCCGTAACGTGTCCGACCCGGCCGGTTCCTCCGGTCGGCCCGAACGAGCGAAAATACGGCCTCTTCCCCTGGAGGTCCGGAACATTTTGGCGAATATTTTCAAAGTGCCAACGGCTGTTGCGCCGTAACGTGTCCGACCCGGCTGGTTCCTCCGGTCGGCCCGAACGAGCGAAAATTCGGCCTCTTCCCCTGGAGGTCCGGAACATTTTGGCGAATATTTTCTAAGTGCCATCGGCTCTTCCGCCGTAAGGTGTCCGACTCGGCCGGTTCCTCCGGTCGGCCCGAACGAGCGAAAATTCGGCCTCTTCCCCTGGAGGTCCTGTCAAGTTTAACGAATATTTTCTAAGTGCCATCGGCTCTTCCGCCGTAAGGTGTCCGACTCGGCCGGTTCCTCCGGTCGGCCTGAACAAGTGAAAATTCGGCCTCTTCCCCTGGAGGTCCGGAACATTTTGGCGAATATTTTCTAAGTGCCATCGGCTCTTCCGCCGTAAGGTGTCCGACTCGGCCGGTTCCTCCGGTCGGCCTGAACGAGCGAAAATTCGGCCTCTTCCCCTGGAGGTCCTGTCAAGTTTAACGAATATTTTCTAAGTGCCATCGGCTCTTCCGCCGTAAAGCGTCCGACTCGGCTGGTTCCCGATGTCGGCCAGAACAAGTGGAAATTCGGCCTCTTCCCCTGGAGGTCAGTTGAAGTTTAACGAATATTTTCAAAGTGCCAACGGCTGCTCCGCCGTAAAGCGTCCGACTCGGCTGGTTCCCGATGTCGGCCAGAACAAGTGAAAATTCGGCCTCTTCCCCTGGAGGTCCGTTCAAGATTAACGAATATTTTCTAAGTGCCAACGGCTGCTCCGCCGTAAAGCGTCCGACTCGGCTGGTTCCCGATGTCGGCCAGAATAAGTGGAAATTCGGCCTCTTCCCCTGGAGGTCCGTTCAAGATTAACGAATATTTTCTAAGTGCCAACGGCTCTTGCGCCGAAAAGCGTCCGACTCGGCTGGTTCCCGATGTCGGCCAGAACAAGTGAAAAATCGGCCTCTTCCCCTGGAGGTCAGTTGAAGTTTAACGAATATTTTCTAAGTGCCATCGGCTCTTCCGCCGTAAGGTGTCCGACTCGGCTGGTTCCCGATGTCGGCCAGAAAAAGTGACAATTCGGCCTCTTCCCCTGGAGGTCCTTTGAAGTTTAGCGAATATTTTCTAAGTGCCAACGGCTCTTGCGCCGAAAAGCGTCCGCCTCGGCTGGTTCCCGCGGTCGGACACAA
>NW_026061681.1:0-12500 GCF_024217435.2 Syngnathus scovelli
CTAATCGGCCCGCGGACCAGCCGGCGGATCCTCCGTGAAAGCCTATCCGCCTTCGCCGGTTCCCCGGCCGGCCACGGGTGGCGAGAATCCGGCCTCCTCGCCCGGAGCGCGCTTCGACTTGGGCGAAAAAATGCACCAAGTGCCAAACCCCATTCATTTACAACGGCGTGTCCGCCAGAGGGCGCACTTCCTCCGGCCGGCGGGGCTCGTTAGAGAGCGCGTCCGCCTTGGCCGGTTCCCCGGCCGGCCACGGGTGGCGAGAATCCGGCCTCCTCGCCCGGAGCGCGCTTCGACTTGGGCGAAAAAATGCACTAAGTGCCAAACCCCATTCATTTACAACGGCGTGTCCGCCAGAGGGCGCACTTCCTCCGGCCGGCGGGGCTCGTTAGAGAGCGCGTCCGCTTTCGCCGGTTCCCCGGTCGGCCGCGAACGGCGAAAAGCCGGCCTCTTCCCCCGGAGCCCGGTGGGCGAATTTTTTTTTTTTTTTTTTTTTTCAAAGTGCCAACGGCTCTCGCGCCGCGCTGCGTCCGCCTTCGCCGGTTCCCCGGTCGGCCCGAACGAGCGAAAATTCGGCCTCTTGCCCCGGAGCCCCGGTCGGCGAATTATTTATTTATTTATTTATTTATTTTTCCAAAGTGCCAACGGCTCTCGCGCCGCGATGCGTCCGCCTTCGCCGGTTCCCCGGTCGGCCACGAACGGCCAAAAATCGGCCTCTCCCCCCGGAGCCCGGTCGGCGAATTATTATTTATTTATTTATTTATTTATTTATTTTTCCAAAGTGCCAACGGCTCTCGCGCCGCGATGCGTCCGCCTTCGCCGGTTCCCCGGTCGGCCACGAAGTATTGCGCATGATTATACGCGATGTTTAATATTTATTTAATTATTAAATAAATACATACATGTGTTTATTAATGATATACGCGATGTTAATATTTATTTAATTATTACCTATATTATGAATAAACTAACGGTGATTTTACACGATTTGACTACATACGTGACCGTGATATAGTGCCGAGGGCTCCCGCGCCGTCACGCGTCCGCCTTGGCACGGGTCGCCCGCGGCAGCGAGCGTTCGGCTCGCGGGGGTCCGCGGGGTGTTATTAGGGAGTGCGGCAGCCGTGCCGAGGCTCCGGCCGGCCGCCGGAAGTCCCGCGGGGGAGCGTCGGAGCTCCGCGAGGCCGGCCGGGGAGCCTCTTAGTCATCGCCCGCGCTCGCGGTGGTCCCGGTCGCTTAAAGTGCCACGGGAGGCGTAGCGATGCGAGTGAGTGTGCGCAAAGTGCGAGAGGCGGTGCATTTACGCGCCGTGTCCGCGAGAGGGAGGCAATTCCCCGTTGCGACCTCCGGGAGATCAGCGGGCCGCCGAAAAGGCTCGGCCGGGGTGCCTGGAGCCTCCTCGGGCGTCGAGTTAGGAGGGGGGCGCGCGGAGAACCGGCTGGATGTCCCCTGGAAGCTCAGCGGGCCGTGGGAAAGGCTTGGCCGGGGTGCCGGAAGCCTCGGCCGGCTTAAAAGTGAGGAGGAAAGCGCGCGGAGAAACCGGCCGGAGGTCCCCTGGAAGCTCAGCGGGCCGTGGAGAAAGCTTAGCCGGGGTGCCTGGAGCCTCGGCCGGCTTAAAATGTGAGGAGGAAAGCGCGCGGAGAACCGGCCGGAGGTCCCCTGGAAGCTCAGCGGGACGTGGGAAACGCTTGGCCGGGGTGCCGGAAGCCTCGGCCGGCTTAAAAGTGAGGAGGAAAGCGCGCGGAGAACCGGCCGGAGGTCCCCTGGAAGCTCAGCGGGCCGTGGGAAACGCTTGGCCGGGGTGCCGGGAGCCTCGGCCGGCTTAAAACGTGAGGAGGAAAGCACCGGGAGAACCGGCTGGAGGTCTTCTGGAAGCTCAGCGGGCCGCCGAAAACGCGTAGCCGAGGTGCCGGGAGCCTCCTCGGGCGTCAAAAGTGAGGAGCGACGCACCCCCGAGAACCGCCCGGGTCCTCCAGCCACCGTTGAAAAAGACGTCGAGTCAGGCTACCTTAAGAGAGTCACAGTTACTCCCGCCGTTTACCCGCGCGGAGCGTCATCGCCTCCGCGAACCGTCAAAAATAAATAAATTCATAAATAAATAAATGTCAAGTGAGCCTACCTTAAGAGAGTCACAGTTACTCCCGCCGTTTACCCGCGCGGAGCGTCATCGCCTCCGCGAACCGTCAAAAATAAATAAATACATAAATAAATAGATGTCAAGTGAGCCTACCTTAAGAGAGTCACAGTTACTCCCGCCGTTTACCCGCGCGGAGCGTCATCGCCTCCGCGAACCGTCAAAAATAAATAAATACATAAATAAATAGATGTCAAGTGAGCCTACCTTAAGAGAGTCACAGTTACTCCCGCCGTTTACCCGCGCGGAGCGTCATCGCCTCCGCGAACCGTCAAAAATAAATAAATACATAAATAAATAGATGTCAAGTGAGCCTACCTTAAGAGAGTCACAGTTACTCCCGCCGTTTACCCGCGCGGAGCGTCATCGCCTCCGCGAACCGTCAAAAATAAATAAATACATAAATAAATAGATGTCAAGTGAGCCTACCTTAAGAGAGTCACAGTTACTCCCGCCGTTTACCCGCGCGGAGCGTCATCGCCTCCGCGAACCGTCAAAAATAAATAAATACATAAATAAATAGATGTCAAGTGAGCCTACCTTAAGAGAGTCACAGTTACTCCCGCCGTTTACCCGCGCGGAGCGTCATCGCCTCCGCGAACCGTCAAAAATAAATAAATACATAAATAAATAGATGTCAAGTGAGCCTACCTTAAGAGAGTCACAGTTACTCCCGCCGTTTACCCGCGCGGAGCGTCATCGCCTCCGCGAACCGTCAAAAATAAATAAATACATAAATAAATAGATGTCAAGTGAGCCTACCTTAAGAGAGTCACAGTTACTCCCGCCGTTTACCCGCGCGGAGCGTCATCGCCTCCGCGAACCGTCAAAAATAAATAAATACATGAATAAATAGTCAAGTGAGCCTACCTTAAGAGAGTCGTAGTTACTCCCGCCGTTCGGCCGCTTAAAGTGCCACGGGAGGCGTAGCAATGCGAGTGAGTGTGCGCCAAGTGCGAGAGGCGGTGTATTTACTCGCCGTGTCCGCGAGAGGGAGGTAACTCCCCGTTGCGACCTCCGGGAGAGCAACGGGCCGCCGAAAACGCTCAGCCGAGGTGCTGGAAGCCTCGGCCGGCTCTCAAAGCGAGGCGCGAGGCACCGGGAGAACCGGCTGGAGGTACCCTGGAAGCTCAGCGGGCCGTGGGAAACGCTCAGCCGAGGTGCTGGAAGCCTCGGCCGGCTCACAAAGCGAGGCGCGAGGCACCGGGAGAACCGGCTGGAGGTCCCCTGGAAGCTCAGCGGGCCGTGGGAAACGCTCAGCCGAGGTGCTGGAAGCCTCGGCCGGCTCACAAAGCGAGGCGCGAGGCACCGGGAGAACCGGCCGGAGGTCCCCTGGAAGCTCAGCGGGCCGTGGAGAAAGCTTAGCCGGGGTGCCGGAAGCCTCGGCCGGCTTAAAATGTGAGGAGGAAACCGGCTGGACGTCTTCTGGAAGATCAGCGGGCCGTGGAAAATGCTAAGCCGAGGTGCTGGTTGTCGAATAAGGCTCCGCCATCTCGTAGAAGGTGCTAATAAAGTTCATATCCGCTCGGCTGGAGGTAATTGGCCCGCGGACCGGCCGGCGGGACCTCCGTGACAGCCTACCCGCCTGGCGGTGCCTCCTGGCCGGCGTGCATTCCGGGCCGCGACCGCTAACTTACGGGACCATAAATGGCCCGCGGACCAGCTGGCGGGACCTCCGTGACCGCCTATCCGCCTGGCGGTGCCTCCTGGCCGGCCTGGATTCCGGACCGCGACCGCTCACTCGCGGGACCCTAAATGGCCCGCGGACCAGCCGGCGGGACCTCCGTGACAGCCTATCCGCCTCCCGGTGGCTGCTGGCCGGCGCGGATTCCGGGCCGCGACCGCTAACTTACGGGACCCCAATTGGCCCGCGGACCAGCCGGCGGGACCCCCGTGACCGCCTATCCGCCTTGGCCGGTTCCCCGGCCGGCCACGGATGGCGAGAATCCGGCCTCCTCGCCCGGAGCGCTCGTCGGCTTCGGCGAAAAATGCACTAAGTGCCAAACCCCATTCATTTACAATGGCGTGTCCGCCAGAGGGCGCAGTTCCCCCCGCGGACCGGCCGGCGGGACCTCCGTGACAGCCTATCCGCCTGGCGGTGGCTGCGGGCCGGCGCGGATTCCGGGCCGCGACCGCTAACTTACGGGACCCCGATTGGCCCGCGGACCAGCCGGCGGGACCTCCGTGACCGCCTATCCGCCTGCGCTGGTTCCCCGGCCGGCGCGAATTCCGGGCCGCGACCGCTAACTTACGGGACCCCGATTGGCCCGCGGACCAGCCGGCGGGACCTCCGTGACCGCCTATCCGCCTGCGCTGGTTCCCCGGCCGGCGCGAATTCCGGGCCGCGACCGCTAACTTACGGGACCCCGATTGGCCCGCGGACCAGCCGGCGGGACCTCCGTGACCGCCTATCCGCCTGCGCTGGTTCCCCGGCCGGCGCGAATTCCGGGCCGCGACCGCTAACTTACGGGACCCCGATTGGCCCGCGGACCAGCCGGCGGGACCTCCGTGACCGCCTATCCGCCTGCGCTGGTTCCCCGGCCGGCGCGAATTCCGGGCCGCGACCGCTAACTTACGGGACCCCGATTGGCCCGCGGACCAGCCGGCGGGACCTCCGTGACCGCCTATCCGCCTGCGCTGGTTCCCCGGCCGGCGCGAATTCCGGGCCGCGACCGCTAACTTACGGGACCCCGATTGGCCCGCGGACCAGCCGGCGGGACCTCCGTGACCGCCTATCCGCCTGCGCTGGTTCCCCGGCCGGCGCGAATTCCGGGCCGCGACCGCTAACTTACGGGACCCCAATTGGCCCGCGGACCAGCCGGCGGGACCTCCGTGACCGCCTATCCGCCTCCGCTGGTTCCCCGCTCGGCGTGGATTCCGGACCGCGACCGCTAAATTACGGGACCCAAATTGGCCCGCGGACCAGCCGGCGGGACCTCCGTGACCGCCTATCCGCCTTCGCTGGTTCCCCGGTCGGCCACAGATGACGAATATTCGGCCTCTCGCTCTGGAAGTCCTGCCGACTTAGCCGAAAATTTTCTAAGTGCCATCGGCTCTCGCTCGGAAAAGTGTCCGCCTCGTCTGGTTCCCCAGCTCGGCCTCAGAATTCGAAAATTCGGCCTCTCTGAGGTACCAGGGGTAGGCTTTATGTACTTGGTCCCCCCAGTTAGTGTACTCATCACTTTACCCCCCTTTCGCAAAATATAGTCGGCACGTATGTGCAGAACTGTTTATTTTCATTTTAAAAATTTTCTAAGTGCCAGCGGAAGCTGTCACACGAACTGTCCGAGCTACCACGGTGCCCATCCCGGGCAGTGACGGCAAAAGGCCGATGTGTGTTTGATGGAAGTCTGAATAATTTCTAAGTGCCAACGGCTCAACCGCCGTAAAGTGTCCGCCTCGGCTGGTTCTCCCGGTCGGCCCGAACGAGCGAAAATTCGGCCTCTTCCCCTGGAGGTCCGGAACATTTTGGCGAATATTTTCAAAGTGCCAACGGCTGTTCCGCCGTAACGTGTCCGACCCGGCTGGTTCCTCCGGTCGGCCCGAACGAGCGAAAATTCGGCCTCTTCCCCTGGAGGTCCGGACGACTTTGGCGAATATTTTCTAAGTGCGAACGGCTGTTGCGCCGTAACGTGTCCGACCCGGCTGGTTCCTCCGGTCGGCCTGAACGAGCGAAAATTCGGCCTCTTCCCCTGGAGGTCCGGACGACTTTGGCGAATATTTTCAAAGTGCCAACGGCTGTTGGGCCGTAAAGTGTCCGACCCGGCTGGTTCCTCCGGTCGGCCCGAACGAGCGAAAATTCGGCCTCTTCCCCTGGAGGTCCGGAACATTTTGGCGAATATTTTCAAAGTGCCAACGGCTGTTGCGCCGTAACGTGTCCGACCCGGCCGGTTCCTCCGGTCGGCCCGAACGAGCGAAAATTCGGCCTCTTCCCCTGGAGGTCCGGAACATTTTGGCGAATATTTTCAAAGTGCCAACGGCCGTTCCGCCGTAAAGTGTCCGACCCGGCTGGTTCCTCCGGTCGGCCCGAACGAGCGAAAATTCGGCCTCTTCCCCTGGAGGTCCGGACGACTTTGGCGAATATTTTCAAAGTGCCAACGGCTGTTGGGCCGTAAAGTGTCCGACCCGGCTGGTTCCTCCGGTCGGCCCGAACGAGCGAAAATTCGGCCTCTTAACCCTGGAGGTCCGTTCAAGTTTAACGAATAATTTCTAAGTGCTAACGGCTGTTGCGCCGTAACGTGTCCGACCCGGCCGGTTCCTCCGGTCGGCCCGAACGAGCGAAAATACGGCCTCTTCCCCTGGAGGTCCGGAACATTTTGGCGAATATTTTCAAAGTGCCAACGGCTGTTGCGCCGTAACGTGTCCGACCCGGCTGGTTCCTCCGGTCGGCCCGAACGAGCGAAAATTCGGCCTCTTCCCCTGGAGGTCCGGAACATTTTGGCGAATATTTTCTAAGTGCCATCGGCTCTTCCGCCGTAAGGTGTCCGACTCGGCCGGTTCCTCCGGTCGGCCCGAACGAGCGAAAATTCGGCCTCTTCCCCTGGAGGTCCTGTCAAGTTTAACGAATATTTTCTAAGTGCCATCGGCTCTTCCGCCGTAAGGTGTCCGACTCGGCCGGTTCCTCCGGTCGGCCTGAACAAGTGAAAATTCGGCCTCTTCCCCTGGAGGTCCGGAACATTTTGGCGAATATTTTCTAAGTGCCATCGGCTCTTCCGCCGTAAGGTGTCCGACTCGGCCGGTTCCTCCGGTCGGCCTGAACGAGCGAAAATTCGGCCTCTTCCCCTGGAGGTCCTGTCAAGTTTAACGAATATTTTCTAAGTGCCATCGGCTCTTCCGCCGTAAAGCGTCCGACTCGGCTGGTTCCCGATGTCGGCCAGAACAAGTGGAAATTCGGCCTCTTCCCCTGGAGGTCAGTTGAAGTTTAACGAATATTTTCAAAGTGCCAACGGCTGCTCCGCCGTAAAGCGTCCGACTCGGCTGGTTCCCGATGTCGGCCAGAACAAGTGAAAATTCGGCCTCTTCCCCTGGAGGTCCGTTCAAGATTAACGAATATTTTCTAAGTGCCAACGGCTGCTCCGCCGTAAAGCGTCCGACTCGGCTGGTTCCCGATGTCGGCCAGAATAAGTGGAAATTCGGCCTCTTCCCCTGGAGGTCCGTTCAAGATTAACGAATATTTTCTAAGTGCCAACGGCTCTTGCGCCGAAAAGCGTCCGACTCGGCTGGTTCCCGATGTCGGCCAGAACAAGTGAAAAATCGGCCTCTTCCCCTGGAGGTCAGTTGAAGTTTAACGAATATTTTCTAAGTGCCATCGGCTCTTCCGCCGTAAGGTGTCCGACTCGGCTGGTTCCCGATGTCGGCCAGAAAAAGTGACAATTCGGCCTCTTCCCCTGGAGGTCCTTTGAAGTTTAGCGAATATTTTCTAAGTGCCAACGGCTCTTGCGCCGAAAAGCGTCCGCCTCGGCTGGTTCCCGCGGTCGGACACAAAATGTGTCAATTCGGCCTCTCTGAGGTACCAGGGGTAGGCTTTATGTACTTGGTCCCCCCACTTAGTGTACTCATCACTTTACCCCCCTTTCGCAAAATATAGTCGGCACGTATGTGCAGAACTGTTTATTTTCATTTTAAAAATTGTCTAAGTGCCAGCGGAAGCTGTCAAACGAACTGTCCGAGCTACCACGGTGCCCATCCCGGGCAGTGACGGCAAAAGGCCGATGTGTGTTTATGGAAGTCTGAATAATTTCTAAGTGCCAACGGCTCAACCGCCGTAAAGTGTCCGCCTCGGCCGGTTCCCCCGGTCGGCCAGAACGAGTGAAAATTCGGCCTCTTTCCCTGGAGGTCCGGAACATTTTGGCGAATATTTCCTAAGTGCCAACGGCTGCTCCGCCGTAAAGTGTCCGCCTCGGCTGGTTCCCCCGGTCGGCCAGAACAAGTGAAAATTCGGCCTCTTCCCCTGGAGGTCCGGAACATTTTGGCGAATATTTCCTAAGTGCCAACGGCTGCTCCGCCGTAAAGTGTCCGCCTCGGCCGGTTCACCCGGTCGGCCAGAACAAGTGAAAATTTGGCCTCTTCCCCTGGAGGTCCGGAACATTTTGGCGAATATTTCCTAAGTGCCAACGGCTGCTCCGCCGTAAAGTGTCCGACTCGGCTGGTTCCCCCGGTCGGCCAGAACAAGTGAAAAATCGGCCTCTTCCCCTGGAAGTCCGGCCGACTTAAGGCGAATATTTCCTAAGTGCCAACGGCTGTTCCGCCGTAAAGAGTCCGACTCGGCTGGTTCCCGATATCGGCCAGAACAAGTGAAAATTCGGCCTCTTCCCCTGGAAGTCCGGCCGAGTTAAGGCAAATATTTCCTAAGTGCCAACGGCTGCTCCGCCGTAAAGCGTCCGACTCGGCTGGTTCCCGATGTCGGCCAGAACAAGTGGACATTCGGCCTCTTCCCCTGGAAGTCCGGCCAAGTTTGGCGAATATTTCCTAAGTGCCAACGGCTGCTCCGCCGTAAAGTGTCCGACTCGGCTGGTTCCCGATGTCGGCCAGAACAAGTGAATATTCGGCCTCTTCCCCTGGAGGTCCGGAACATTTTGGCAAATATTTCCTAAGTGCCAACGGCTGCTCCGCCGTAAAGAGTCCGACTCGGCTGGTTCCCGATGTCGGCCAGAACAAGTGAAAATTCGGCCTCTTCCCCTGGAGGTCCGTTCAAGATTAACGAATATTTTCTAAGTGCCAACGGCTCTTGCGCCGAAAAGCGTCCGACTCGGCTGGTTCCCGATGTCGGCCAGAACAAGTGAAAATTCGGCCTCTTCCCCTGGAGGTCCGTTCAAGATTAACGAATATTTTCTAAGTGCCAACGGCTCTTGCGCCGAAAAGCGTCCGACTCGGCTGGTTCCCGATGTCGGCCAGAACAAGTGAAAATTCGGCCTCTTCCCCTGGAGGTCCGTTCAAGATTAACGAATATTTTCTAAGTGCCAACGGCTGCTCCGCCGTAAAGCGTCCGCTTCGGCTGGTTCCCGATGTCGGCCAGAACAAGTGAAAATTCGGCCTCTTCCCCTGGAGGTCCGTTCAAGATTAACGAATATTTTCTAAGTGCCAACGGCTCTTGCGCCGAAAAGCGTCCGCCTCGGCTGGTTCCCGATGTCGGCCAGAACAAGTGAAAATTCGGCCTCTTCCCCTGGAGGTCCGTTCACGATTAACGAATATTTTCTAAGTGCCAACGGCTCTTGCGCCGAAAAGCGTCCGCCTCGGCTGGTTCCCGATGTCGGCCAGAACAAGTGAAAATTCGGCCTCTTCCCCTGGAGGTCCGTTCAAGATTAACGAATATTTTCTAAGTGCCAACGGCTCTTGCGCCGAAAAGCGTCCGCCTCGGCTGGTTCCCGCGGTCGGACACAAAATGTGTCAATTCGGCCTCTCTGAGGTACCAGGGGTGGGCTTTATGTACTTGGTCCCCCCACTTAGTGTACTCATCACTTTACCCCCATTTCGCAAAATATAGTCGGCACGTATGTGCAGAACTGTTTATTTTCATTTTAAAAATTGTCTAAGTGCCAGCGGAAGCTGTCACGCGAACTGTCCGAGCTACCACGGTGCCCATCCCGGGCAGTGACGGCAAAAGGCCGATGTGTGTTTGATGGAAGTCTGAATAATTTCTAAGTGCCAACGGCTCAACCGCCGTAAAGTGTCCGCCTCGGCTGGTTCTCCCGGTCGGCCCGAACGAGCGAAAATTCGGCCTCTTCCCCTGGAGGTCCGGAACATTTTGGCGAATATTTCCTAAGTGCCAACGGCTGCTCCGCCGTAAAGTGTCCGCCTCGGCTGGTTCCCCCGGTCGGCCAGAACAAGTGAAAATTCGGCCTCTTCCCCTGGAGGTCCGGAACATTTTGGCGAATATTTCCTAAGTGCCAACGGCTGCTCCGCCGTAAAGTGTCCGCCTCGGCCGGTTCACCCGGTCGGCCAGAACAAGTGAAAATTTGGCCTCTTCCCCTGGAGGTCCGGAACATTTTGGCGAATATTTCCTAAGTGCCAACGGCTGCTCCGCCGTAAAGTGTCCGCCTCGGCCGGTTCACCCGGTCGGCCAGAACAAGTGAAAATTTGGCCTCTTCCCCTGGAGGTCCGGAACATTTTGGCGAATATTTCCTAAGTGCCAACGGCTGCTCCGCCGTAAAGTGTCCGACTCGGCTGGTTCCCCCGGTCGGCCAGAACAAGTGAAAAATCGGCCTCTTCCCCTGGAAGTCCGGCCGAGTTAAGGCAAATATTTCCTAAGTGCCAACGGCTGCTCAGCCTTAAAGTGTCCGACTCGGCTGGTTCCCGATGTCGGCCAGAACAAGTGAAAATCCGGCCTCTTCCCCTGGAAGTCCGGCCGAGTTAAGGCAAATATTTCCTAAGTGCCAACGGCTGCTCAGCCTTTAAGTGTCCGACTCGGCTGGTTCCCGATGTTGGCCAGAACAAGTGAAAATCCGGCCTCTTCCCCTGGAAGTCCGGCCGAGTTAAGGCAAATATTTCCTAAGTGCCAAGGGCTGCTCAGCCTTAAAGGGCCCGACTCGTCTGGTTCCCGATGTCGGCCAGAACAAGTGACAATTCGGCCTCTTCCCCTGGAGGTCTTTTCAAGTTTAACGAATATTTTCTAAGTGCCGACGGCTGCTCCGCCTTAAAGCGTCCGACTCGGCTGGTTCCCGATGTCGGCCAGAACAAGTGACAATTCGGCCTCTTCCCCTGGAGGTCCTTTCAAGTTTAACGAATATTTTCTAAGTGCCAACGGCTGCTCCGCCTTAAAGCGTCCGACTCGGCTGGTTCCCGATGTCGGCCAGAACAGGTGAAAATTCGGCCTCTTCCCCTGGAGGTCCGTTCAAGTTTGGCGAATATTTTCTAAGTGCCAACGGCTGCTCCGCCTTAAAGTGTCCGACTCGGCTGGTTCCCGATGTCGGGCAGAACAAGTGACAATTCGGCCTCTTCCCCTGGAAGTCCGGCCGAGTTTGGCGAATATTTTCTAAGTGCCAACGGCTGCTCCGCCGTAAAGAGTCCGACTCGGCTGGTTCCCGATGTCGGCCAGAACAAGTGACAATTCGGCCTCTTCCCCTGGAGGTCCTTTGAAGTTTAGCGAATATTTTCTAAGTTCCAACGGCTCTTGCGCCGAAAAGCGTCCGACTCGGCTGGTTCCCGATGTCGGCCAGAACAGGTGAAAATTCGGCCTCTTCCCCTGGAGGTCCGTTCAAGTTTGGCGAATATTTTCTAAGTGCCAACGGCTGCTCCGCCTTAAAGTGTCCGACTCGGCTGGTTCCCGATGTCGGGCAGAACAAGTGACAATTCGGCCTCTTCCCCTGGAAGTCCGGCCGAGTTTGGCGAATATTTTCTAAGTGCCAACGGCTGCTCCGCCGTAAAGAGTCCGACTCGGCTGGTTCCCGATGTCGGCCAGAAAAAGTGACAATTCGGCCTCTTCCCCTGGAGGTCCTTTGAAGTTTAGCGAATATTTTCTAAGTGCCAACGGCTCTTGCGCCGAAAAGCGTCCGCCTCGGCTGGTTCCCGCGGTCGGCCGTAATAGGCGAAAATTCGGCCTCTTCCCCTGGAGCGACCTCCAAATTTGGGCGAAATTTTTCTAAGTGCCTAAAGGTACCAGGGGTTTGGGTACCAGGGGTGCAGTACGAACTGGTCTTTTGTCAACCCATGTACTTTTTCTAGAGTACATGGGTTGGTCCCCCCACTTAGTGTACTCATCACTTTACCCCCCTTTCGCAAAATATAGTCAGAACGAGCATGGGGGACGCAATTGTTTTCCATGCAAATCAATTGGGCCTGGTCCGAGCGCTGGTAACGGCCGCCAGCAAGCGTCCCCTGCTCGGATAGCAGAACTGAAGAAGGCACGGCACTTCCAGAGAGAGAGAGAAAATTTTCTAAGTGCCACATTTCTCAAAAATTTTCAAAGTGCCACATTTCTCAAAAATTTTCAAAGTGCCACATTTCTCAAAAATTTTCAAAGTGCCACATCTCTCAAAAATGTTCAAAGTGCCACATCTCTGAAAAACTTTCTAAGTGCCACATCTCTGAAAAACTTTCTAAGTGCCACATCTCTGAAAAACTTTCTAAGTGCCACATCTCTGAAAAATTTTCTAAGTGCCACAGCACGGCTGTGAAATATTCAAAGTCCTACAGGCATTGGCAGAATCCGCGGACGGCCGTCTGCTCCCGGCGGCCGCCGCGAAGCTACTACCCCCTCCCGGGGACGGCTGTCTGCTCCCGGCAGCCGTCCTTACCCCCCTCCCCCGTTTGCACCGCCTGAAGTTAGACCCGCCTTGGTAGGGCCCCCACCGGCCCCGGCTCGCCGGCGTTGGGTGGACGGTTCCTGCCCACTTGCGGGTCCCGGTCGCTTGGCAACCGACCGGGGAGGACC
>NW_026061681.1:22500-25000 GCF_024217435.2 Syngnathus scovelli
AGGCCTCTCCTTTGTGGGTCAGAAGACGGTTACAACAAGAATTGGGGCGAGGCCGGACAGGCCTAGCTGGCTGCTGATCGGGGTTGATCCCGAGATAGTCCAGATAGTATAGAGAGACTCTGCACTTTCGAATGTTCTCATAGTAGTGAGGCCGTAGGCATGTCTGAGAATAAACAGACCGCCCAGGATTGCCGTTCTGGGTTATCAAAAGCGGCAGAGGCGCAGCTCGGAGAGGGGCTGTTGCTGCTCGAGCTACCTCCCCGTGACGTGCTTGAGGTTGGGCACGTGGACGGACAGCGAATCAACCTCTCCGGGGGCCATGGGGACCAACCACCGGAGGCATTGCTCGGGGTCCCCGACCGGCTTGTAGTCACTTCTACGGGCCATGGCTGCGAAAACTCCTTGGACAGGAAGTCCGTGCTAGCAGACGTGCAGGATCAGAGCCACAGTCAGTCCGGCCGAAGGAGCGGGTGGACCCCGGCTGGCGAAGCTCTTGAGAACTCTTCAGTGGTGTCAGTGGCTTCCGTCGTCTCGGTGATGAGAGTAGGGGCGACGGTGGCTGTGTTAGAGCCACAGCCTGTTCGAGAAAATGAGCATGATGATGATGATGCGGGAGAGGGCCCGTCTACTTCGAGTGTATGGAGGTCGAGACCCCCTGACCAAGTCTTGGTGCATCTGCCTCGGGATTCCATGGACTGCCCTGTGTGTGGGGTGCGCGTGGACGGGGTTCGTAGGCTGGGTGTGCATTTTGCCTCCCGGCATGCGGGTACGTCTGTCGTGTACGTGTGTGGCATGTGCGAAAGGCGCAGTGAAAACAGCCATTCCATTCAGTGTCATGTTCCGAAATGCCGGAGTGTGTGCGGGGTGGGTGGAGTCCAAGGGGTCGCTTGCGATCACTGTGGGCGTCGTTTTCGGACGGCTGTTGGAGTGTCTCAGCATATGCGGCACGCCCATGCGGAGGTGTGGTTTGGGGCCTCGAAGGACCGGAGCCATGGCAAGAGAGTCAGGATGGGAGAGGATGAATGGAGTGAAATGGAGGTCAAGAACCTCAAGAAACTCATGAAGAAGTATGGAAGTCACGGATGGAAATATGCGGTTGTAGCCCGGGTGTTGGATACGGGCAAGACCAAAGAACAGGTGAAGAGGAAGTGGAGTTCCCTGTGCGGCGGTACGGCAGGCAGTGCGTCCGGTGTGCGTCGGCGCGCCCCGGTCTCCAGGGCGTTGCCCCAGAAATGGACCTTACCCTCGTCGCTTCCAGACATGGTGGAGAATAGAGTCTTGGAAGTACTACAGGCGGGGGATGAGGAGCATCGGGCCACTGCCGGCTTAGTTAGGGAAGCAGGTCAGGAGCCTAAACTGATCGAGTCTTCTGCTTCTGATCTCATGAAAGCTCTGGGTGGAATGGTAGTGTGGCCAAAAACGTCGGCGGGGTCTCGGCGTCGAGGACAGGCTTTGAAAGGGTGGGCGAGGCGGCTCGCTCACAAGAGGAATGTGTTTTATCATCAACAACGCGGCTATTCTGCGGCGAGGAAGGGGCTGGCACGCCGGATCTTAGATGGTCTGACGCCCCTAAGGTGTGAATTGCCGATTAAGCCAGTGTATGAACATTTTAAGGAGAAATGGGAAACGGTTAGACCGTTTCATGGACTGCCTGGCTTCGCGGTGAGACTGACCGCCGATAATGAACCATTCTATCACCCAATCCTGGGGCCGGAAGTGGTGTCAAACCTGGCTAAGTTGGGCAAGCGATCGGCGCCGGGACCAGATGGGATCAGGAAGCAGGCTCTTCTTGACTGGGACCCGGACGGCCGGAATCTGGCGAGGCTGTTTACGACATGGATGGTGCGTGGAGTTGTTCCCCAGGCCTTCAAGGAGTGCAAGACACGATTGTTACCCAAATCAACTGACCCTACCGAGCTGGGTACTGTATCGGGCTGGCGGCCTGTGACTATAGGGTCAGTCGTGTTGAGGTTGTTTGGACGGATAATAGCGATGAGGCTGACTCGAGCCTGTCCTGTTAGCCCCCGGCAGCGTGGTTTCGTCGCCGGCGCGAGTGGTTGCGCGGAAAACCTCATGATCCTTCACCGGATCATGGGGCGCTCGAGGTCGGACGGCGTGCCACTGGCGGTCGTGTTCATTGACTTTGCGAAGGCCTTCGACTCGGTTTCTCATGATCATGTCCTGTATGTATTGGGAAACTTGGGCGTGGATAGACGTGTGATAGAGTTAATCCGTAACTCTTATGTAGGCTGCTCGACCAGGGTGGGTTGCGGAGACGCCTACTCCGAACCCATTGCCCTCAAGGTTGGTGTGAAGCAAGGCGACCCAATGTCCCCACTGCTCTTCAACCTTGCTATGGACCCTCTCATCCATAGCCTCGAACGCAAAGGGGGCCACTACGTTTGGGGCGACCGCCGAATCGCCACACTAGCATTTGCTGACGATCTAGTCCTGTTAAGTAGCTCGGAGGAGGGAATGAGGAAGAATTTGGAGATTCTCG
>NW_026061681.1:30000-45000 GCF_024217435.2 Syngnathus scovelli
CCACCCCTGGTACCTAAAAATTTCTCCAGCGGCGGGCCCCTGGCCTAAACTTTCTCCGGCCCGCGCAACACGCACTTTCCGTCGGACACGGACGGAGGCAACGTCCCCCTCCTGCGGTGACAAAAAAAATCCACCCCTGGTACCTAAAAATTTCTCCAGCGGCGGGCCCCTGGCCTAAATTTTCTCCGGCCCGCGCAACACGCACTTTGCGCCGGACGCCGGTCCCAAACCACCACCGCCGACCGCCACAAGGCGACAGCCACCATCCCCAAGCGCCATCCCCGACCGCCACAAGGCGACCGCCACAAGGCGACCGCCACAAGGCGACAGCCACCATCCCCAAGCGCCATCCCCGACCGCCACAAGGCGACCGCCACCAGCCGACCGCCACAAGGCGACAGCCACCATCCCCAAGCGCCATCCCCAAGCGCCACCCCCGACCGCCACCAGCCGACCGCCACCAGCCGACCGCCACCAGCCGACCGCCACCAGCCGACAGCCACCATCCCCAAGCGCCACCCCCGACCGCCGCCCCCCGACCGCCACAAGGCGACCGCCACCAGCCGACCGCCACAAGGCGACAGCCACCATCCCCAAGCGCCACCCCCGACCGCCACCCCCCGACCGCCACCAGCCGACCGCCACCAGCCGACCGCCACCAGCCGACCGCCACAAGGCGACAGCCACCATCCCCAAGCGCCATCCCCGACCGCCACCCCCCGACCGCCACAAGGCGACAGCCACCATCCCCAAGCGCCATCCCCGACCGCCACCCCCCGACCGCCACCAGCCGACCGCCACCAGCCGACCGCCACAAGGCGACAGCCACCATCCCCAAGCGCCATCCCCGACCGCCACAAGGCGACCGCCACAAGGCGACCGCCACCAGCCGACCGCCACAAGGCGACAGCCACCATCCCCAAGCGCCATCCCCGACCGCCACAAGGCGACCGCCACAAGGCGACCGCCACCAGCCGACCGCCACAAGGCGACAGCCACCATCCCCAAGCGCCATCCCCGACCGCCACCCCCCGACCGCCACCAGCCGACCGCCACCAGCCGACAGCCACCATCCCCAAGCGCCATCCCCAAGCGCCACCCCCGACCGCCACCAGCCGACCGCCACCAGCCGACCGCCACCAGCCGACCGCCACCAGCCGACAGCCACCATCCCCAAGCGCCATCCCCAAGCGCCACCCCCGACCGCCACCAGCCGACAGCCACCAGCCGACCGCCACCAGCCGACCGCCACCGGCCGTTCGCGGTGTGCGCCGCCGTTCCCCAAGCACCCTCCGGGACGAAGCCGGAGCCAGAGAATAGCAGCGGTGGTGCGTAAAAGCTGCGGCCGGGCCTCGCGGAAGGTCCCCGGGCGGCGAGCTGCGGAGCCCCGGCCTCCAGCTTCCACCAGGTAATAGGACCGGGCGCGCGTAAAAGCTGCGGCCGGGCCTCGCGGAAGGTCCTCGGGCATCCAGCGAGATCACACGGCCCCCACCGGAGGCGGCTAGCGCCTCCGTAGAGTAGTACCGGCCCGTGGAAGCGGCCGCCCGTCAGCCTGCGTTGCCGCTGGTCGAAAAATGCACTAAGTGCCAAACCCCATTCATTTACAACGGCGTGTCCGCCAGAGGGCGCACTTCCCCCGGCGGACCAGCCGGCGGGGCTCGTTAGAGAGTGTATCCGCCTGGCAGTGCCTCCTGGACGGCCTGTATTCCGGACCGCGACCGCTAACTTACGGGAGCCTAAACGGCCCGCGGACCAGCCGGCGGGTCCTCCGTGAAAGCCTATCCGCCTGGCGGTGCCTCCTGGCCGGCCTGGATTCCGGACCGCGACCGCTCACTCGCGGGACCCTAAACGGCCCGCGGACCAGCCGGCGGGTCCTCCGTGAAAGCCTATCCGCCTGGCGGTGCCTCCTGGCCGGCCTGGATTCCGGACCGCCACCGCTCACTCGCGGGACCCTAAACGGCCCGCGGACCAGCCGGCGGCTCCTCCGTGAAAGCCTATCCGCCTGGCGGTGCCTCCTGGCCGGCCTGGATTCCGGACCGCCACCGCTCACTCGCGGGACCCTAATCGGCCCGCGGACCAGCCGGCGGATCCTCCGTGAAAGCCTATCCGCCTTCGCCGGTTCCCCGGCCGGCCACGGGTGGCGAGAATCCGGCCTCCTCGCCCGGAGCGCGCTTCGACTTGGGCGAAAAATGCACCAAGTGCCAAACCCCATTCATTTACAACGGCGTGTCCGCCAGAGGGCGCACTTCCTCCGGCCGGCGGGGCTCGTTAGAGAGCGCGTCCGCCTTGGCCGGTTCCCCGGCCGGCCACGGGTGGCGAGAATCCGGCCTCCTCGCCCGGAGCGCGCTTCGACTTGGGCGAAAAATGCACTAAGTGCCAAACCCCATTCATTTACAACGGCGTGTCCGCCAGAGGGCGCACTTCCTCCGGCCGGCGGGGCTCGTTAGAGAGCGCGTCCGCTTTCGCCGGTTCCCCGGTCGGCCGCGAACGGCGAAAAGCCGGCCTCTTCCCCCGGAGCCCGGTGGGCGAATTTTTTTTTTTTTTTTTTTTCAAAGTGCCAACGGCTCTCGCGCCGCGCTGCGTCCGCCTTCGCCGGTTCCCCGGTCGGCCCGAACGAGCGAAAATTCGGCCTCTTGCCCCGGAGCCCGGTCGGCGAATTATTTATTTATTTATTTATTTATTTTTCCAAAGTGCCAACGGCTCTCGCGCCGCGATGCGTCCGCCTTCGCCGGTTCCCCGGTCGGCCACGAACGGCCAAAAATCGGCCTCTCCCCCCGGAGCCCGGTCGGCGAATTATTATTTATTTATTTATTTATTTATTTATTTTTCCAAAGTGCCAACGGCTCTCGCGCCGCGATGCGTCCGCCTTCGCCGGTTCCCCGGTCGGCCACGAAGTATTGCGCATGATTATACGCGATGTTAATATTTATTTAATTATTAAATAAATACATACATGTGTTTATTAATGATATACGCGATGTTAATATTTATTTAATTATTACCTATATTATGAATAAACTAACGGTGATTTTACACGATTTGACTACATACGTGACCGTGATATAGTGCCGAGGGCTCCCGCGCCGTCACGCGTCCGCCTTGGCACGGGTCGCCCGCGGCAGCGAGCGTTCGGCTCGCGGGGGTCCGCGGGGTGTTATTAGGGAGTGCGGCAGCCGTGCCGAGGCTCCGGCCGGCCGCCGGAAGTCCCGCGGGGGAGCGTCGGAGCTCCGCGAGGCCGGCCGGGGAGCCTCTTAGTCATCGCCCGCGCTCGCGGTGGTCCCGGTCGCTTAAAGTGCCACGGGAGGCGTAGCGATGCGAGTGAGTGTGCGCAAAGTGCGAGAGGCGGTGCATTTACGCGCCGTGTCCGCGAGAGGGAGGCAATTCCCCGTTGCGACCTCCGGGAGATCAGCGGGCCGCCGAAAAGGCTCGGCCGGGGTGCCTGGAGCCTCCTCGGGCGTCGAGTTAGGAGGGGGGCGCGCGGAGAACCGGCTGGATGTCCCCTGGAAGCTCAGCGGGCCGTGGGAAAGGCTTGGCCGGGGTGCCGGAAGCCTCGGCCGGCTTAAAAGTGAGGAGGAAAGCGCGCGGAGAACCGGCCGGAGGTCCCCTGGAAGCTCAGCGGGCCGTGGAGAAAGCTTAGCCGGGGTGCCTGGAGCCTCGGCCGGCTTAAAATGTGAGGAGGAAAGCGCGCGGAGAACCGGCCGGAGGTCCCCTGGAAGCTCAGCGGGACGTGGGAAACGCTTGGCCGGGGTGCCGGAAGCCTCGGCCGGCTTAAAAGTGAGGAGGAAAGCGCGCGGAGAACCGGCCGGAGGTCCCCTGGAAGCTCAGCGGGCCGTGGGAAACGCTTGGCCGGGGTGCCGGGAGCCTCGGCCGGCTTAAAACGTGAGGAGGAAAGCACCGGGAGAACCGGCTGGAGGTCTTCTGGAAGCTCAGCGGGCCGCCGAAAACGCGTAGCCGAGGTGCCGGGAGCCTCCTCGGGCGTCAAAAGTGAGGAGCGACGCACCCCCGAGAACCGCCCGGGTCCTCCAGCCACCGTTGAAAAAGACGTCGAGTCAGGCTACCTTAAGAGAGTCACAGTTACTCCCGCCGTTTACCCGCGCGGAGCGTCATCGCCTCCGCGAACCGTCAAAAATAAATAAATTCATAAATAAATAAATGTCAAGTGAGCCTACCTTAAGAGAGTCACAGTTACTCCCGCCGTTTACCCGCGCGGAGCGTCATCGCCTCCGCGAACCGTCAAAAATAAATAAATACATAAATAAATAGATGTCAAGTGAGCCTACCTTAAGAGAGTCACAGTTACTCCCGCCGTTTACCCGCGCGGAGCGTCATCGCCTCCGCGAACCGTCAAAAATAAATAAATACATAAATAAATAGATGTCAAGTGAGCCTACCTTAAGAGAGTCACAGTTACTCCCGCCGTTTACCCGCGCGGAGCGTCATCGCCTCCGCGAACCGTCAAAAATAAATAAATACATAAATAAATAGATGTCAAGTGAGCCTACCTTAAGAGAGTCACAGTTACTCCCGCCGTTTACCCGCGCGGAGCGTCATCGCCTCCGCGAACCGTCAAAAATAAATAAATACATAAATAAATAGATGTCAAGTGAGCCTACCTTAAGAGAGTCACAGTTACTCCCGCCGTTTACCCGCGCGGAGCGTCATCGCCTCCGCGAACCGTCAAAAATAAATAAATACATAAATAAATAGATGTCAAGTGAGCCTACCTTAAGAGAGTCACAGTTACTCCCGCCGTTTACCCGCGCGGAGCGTCATCGCCTCCGCGAACCGTCAAAAATAAATAAATACATAAATAAATAGATGTCAAGTGAGCCTACCTTAAGAGAGTCACAGTTACTCCCGCCGTTTACCCGCGCGGAGCGTCATCGCCTCCGCGAACCGTCAAAAATAAATAAATACATAAATAAATAGATGTCAAGTGAGCCTACCTTAAGAGAGTCACAGTTACTCCCGCCGTTTACCCGCGCGGAGCGTCATCGCCTCCGCGAACCGTCAAAAATAAATAAATACATAAATAAATAGATGTCAAGTGAGCCTACCTTAAGAGAGTCACAGTTACTCCCGCCGTTTACCCGCGCGGAGCGTCATCGCCTCCGCGAACCGTCAAAAATAAATAAATACATGAATAAATAGTCAAGTGAGCCTACCTTAAGAGAGTCGTAGTTACTCCCGCCGTTCGGCCGCTTAAAGTGCCACGGGAGGCGTAGCAATGCGAGTGAGTGTGCGCCAAGTGCGAGAGGCGGTGTATTTACTCGCCGTGTCCGCGAGAGGGAGGTAACTCCCCGTTGCGACCTCCGGGAGAGCAACGGGCCGCCGAAAACGCTCAGCCGAGGTGCTGGAAGCCTCGGCCGGCTCTCAAAGCGAGGCGCGAGGCACCGGGAGAACCGGCTGGAGGTACCCTGGAAGCTCAGCGGGCCGTGGGAAACGCTCAGCCGAGGTGCTGGAAGCCTCGGCCGGCTCACAAAGCGAGGCGCGAGGCACCGGGAGAACCGGCTGGAGGTCCCCTGGAAGCTCAGCGGGCCGTGGGAAACGCTCAGCCGAGGTGCTGGAAGCCTCGGCCGGCTCACAAAGCGAGGCGCGAGGCACCGGGAGAACCGGCCGGAGGTCCCCTGGAAGCTCAGCGGGCCGTGGAGAAAGCTTAGCCGGGGTGCCGGAAGCCTCGGCCGGCTTAAAATGTGAGGAGGAAACCGGCTGGACGTCTTCTGGAAGATCAGCGGGCCGTGGAAAATGCTAAGCCGAGGTGCTGGTTGTCGAATAAGGCTCCGCCATCTCGTAGAAGGTGCTAATAAAGTTCATATCCGCTCGGCTGGAGGTAATTGGCCCGCGGACCGGCCGGCGGGACCTCCGTGACAGCCTACCCGCCTGGCGGTGCCTCCTGGCCGGCGTGCATTCCGGGCCGCGACCGCTAACTTACGGGACCATAAATGGCCCGCGGACCAGCTGGCGGGACCTCCGTGACCGCCTATCCGCCTGGCGGTGCCTCCTGGCCGGCCTGGATTCCGGACCGCGACCGCTCACTCGCGGGACCCTAAATGGCCCGCGGACCAGCCGGCGGGACCTCCGTGACAGCCTATCCGCCTCCCGGTGGCTGCTGGCCGGCGCGGATTCCGGGCCGCGACCGCTAACTTACGGGACCCCAATTGGCCCGCGGACCAGCCGGCGGGACCCCCGTGACCGCCTATCCGCCTTGGCCGGTTCCCCGGCCGGCCACGGATGGCGAGAATCCGGCCTCCTCGCCCGGAGCGCTCGTCGGCTTCGGCGAAAAATGCACTAAGTGCCAAACCCCATTCATTTACAATGGCGTGTCCGCCAGAGGGCGCAGTTCCCCCCGCGGACCGGCCGGCGGGACCTCCGTGACAGCCTATCCGCCTGGCGGTGGCTGCGGGCCGGCGCGGATTCCGGGCCGCGACCGCTAACTTACGGGACCCCGATTGGCCCGCGGACCAGCCGGCGGGACCTCCGTGACCGCCTATCCGCCTGCGCTGGTTCCCCGGCCGGCGCGAATTCCGGGCCGCGACCGCTAACTTACGGGACCCCGATTGGCCCGCGGACCAGCCGGCGGGACCTCCGTGACCGCCTATCCGCCTGCGCTGGTTCCCCGGCCGGCGCGAATTCCGGGCCGCGACCGCTAACTTACGGGACCCCGATTGGCCCGCGGACCAGCCGGCGGGACCTCCGTGACCGCCTATCCGCCTGCGCTGGTTCCCCGGCCGGCGCGAATTCCGGGCCGCGACCGCTAACTTACGGGACCCCGATTGGCCCGCGGACCAGCCGGCGGGACCTCCGTGACCGCCTATCCGCCTGCGCTGGTTCCCCGGCCGGCGCGAATTCCGGGCCGCGACCGCTAACTTACGGGACCCCGATTGGCCCGCGGACCAGCCGGCGGGACCTCCGTGACCGCCTATCCGCCTGCGCTGGTTCCCCGGCCGGCGCGAATTCCGGGCCGCGACCGCTAACTTACGGGACCCCGATTGGCCCGCGGACCAGCCGGCGGGACCTCCGTGACCGCCTATCCGCCTGCGCTGGTTCCCCGGCCGGCGCGAATTCCGGGCCGCGACCGCTAACTTACGGGACCCCAATTGGCCCGCGGACCAGCCGGCGGGACCTCCGTGACCGCCTATCCGCCTCCGCTGGTTCCCCGCTCGGCGTGGATTCCGGACCGCGACCGCTAAATTACGGGACCCAAATTGGCCCGCGGACCAGCCGGCGGGACCTCCGTGACCGCCTATCCGCCTTCGCTGGTTCCCCGGTCGGCCACAGATGACGAATATTCGGCCTCTCGCTCTGGAAGTCCTGCCGACTTAGCCGAAAATTTTCTAAGTGCCATCGGCTCTCGCTCGGAAAAGTGTCCGCCTCGTCTGGTTCCCCAGCTCGGCCTCAGAATTCGAAAATTCGGCCTCTCTGAGGTACCAGGGGTAGGCTTTATGTACTTGGTCCCCCCAGTTAGTGTACTCATCACTTTACCCCCCTTTCGCAAAATATAGTCGGCACGTATGTGCAGAACTGTTTATTTTCATTTTAAAAATTTTCTAAGTGCCAGCGGAAGCTGTCACACGAACTGTCCGAGCTACCACGGTGCCCATCCCGGGCAGTGACGGCAAAAGGCCGATGTGTGTTTGATGGAAGTCTGAATAATTTCTAAGTGCCAACGGCTCAACCGCCGTAAAGTGTCCGCCTCGGCTGGTTCTCCCGGTCGGCCCGAACGAGCGAAAATTCGGCCTCTTCCCCTGGAGGTCCGGAACATTTTGGCGAATATTTTCAAAGTGCCAACGGCTGTTCCGCCGTAACGTGTCCGACCCGGCTGGTTCCTCCGGTCGGCCCGAACGAGCGAAAATTCGGCCTCTTCCCCTGGAGGTCCGGACGACTTTGGCGAATATTTTCTAAGTGCGAACGGCTGTTGCGCCGTAACGTGTCCGACCCGGCTGGTTCCTCCGGTCGGCCTGAACGAGCGAAAATTCGGCCTCTTCCCCTGGAGGTCCGGACGACTTTGGCGAATATTTTCAAAGTGCCAACGGCTGTTGGGCCGTAAAGTGTCCGACCCGGCTGGTTCCTCCGGTCGGCCCGAACGAGCGAAAATTCGGCCTCTTCCCCTGGAGGTCCGGAACATTTTGGCGAATATTTTCAAAGTGCCAACGGCTGTTGCGCCGTAACGTGTCCGACCCGGCCGGTTCCTCCGGTCGGCCCGAACGAGCGAAAATTCGGCCTCTTCCCCTGGAGGTCCGGAACATTTTGGCGAATATTTTCAAAGTGCCAACGGCCGTTCCGCCGTAAAGTGTCCGACCCGGCTGGTTCCTCCGGTCGGCCCGAACGAGCGAAAATTCGGCCTCTTCCCCTGGAGGTCCGGACGACTTTGGCGAATATTTTCAAAGTGCCAACGGCTGTTGGGCCGTAAAGTGTCCGACCCGGCTGGTTCCTCCGGTCGGCCCGAACGAGCGAAAATTCGGCCTCTTAACCCTGGAGGTCCGTTCAAGTTTAACGAATAATTTCTAAGTGCTAACGGCTGTTGCGCCGTAACGTGTCCGACCCGGCCGGTTCCTCCGGTCGGCCCGAACGAGCGAAAATACGGCCTCTTCCCCTGGAGGTCCGGAACATTTTGGCGAATATTTTCAAAGTGCCAACGGCTGTTGCGCCGTAACGTGTCCGACCCGGCTGGTTCCTCCGGTCGGCCCGAACGAGCGAAAATTCGGCCTCTTCCCCTGGAGGTCCGGAACATTTTGGCGAATATTTTCTAAGTGCCATCGGCTCTTCCGCCGTAAGGTGTCCGACTCGGCCGGTTCCTCCGGTCGGCCCGAACGAGCGAAAATTCGGCCTCTTCCCCTGGAGGTCCTGTCAAGTTTAACGAATATTTTCTAAGTGCCATCGGCTCTTCCGCCGTAAGGTGTCCGACTCGGCCGGTTCCTCCGGTCGGCCTGAACAAGTGAAAATTCGGCCTCTTCCCCTGGAGGTCCGGAACATTTTGGCGAATATTTTCTAAGTGCCATCGGCTCTTCCGCCGTAAGGTGTCCGACTCGGCCGGTTCCTCCGGTCGGCCTGAACGAGCGAAAATTCGGCCTCTTCCCCTGGAGGTCCTGTCAAGTTTAACGAATATTTTCTAAGTGCCATCGGCTCTTCCGCCGTAAAGCGTCCGACTCGGCTGGTTCCCGATGTCGGCCAGAACAAGTGGAAATTCGGCCTCTTCCCCTGGAGGTCAGTTGAAGTTTAACGAATATTTTCAAAGTGCCAACGGCTGCTCCGCCGTAAAGCGTCCGACTCGGCTGGTTCCCGATGTCGGCCAGAACAAGTGAAAATTCGGCCTCTTCCCCTGGAGGTCCGTTCAAGATTAACGAATATTTTCTAAGTGCCAACGGCTGCTCCGCCGTAAAGCGTCCGACTCGGCTGGTTCCCGATGTCGGCCAGAATAAGTGGAAATTCGGCCTCTTCCCCTGGAGGTCCGTTCAAGATTAACGAATATTTTCTAAGTGCCAACGGCTCTTGCGCCGAAAAGCGTCCGACTCGGCTGGTTCCCGATGTCGGCCAGAACAAGTGAAAAATCGGCCTCTTCCCCTGGAGGTCAGTTGAAGTTTAACGAATATTTTCTAAGTGCCATCGGCTCTTCCGCCGTAAGGTGTCCGACTCGGCTGGTTCCCGATGTCGGCCAGAAAAAGTGACAATTCGGCCTCTTCCCCTGGAGGTCCTTTGAAGTTTAGCGAATATTTTCTAAGTGCCAACGGCTCTTGCGCCGAAAAGCGTCCGCCTCGGCTGGTTCCCGCGGTCGGACACAAAATGTGTCAATTCGGCCTCTCTGAGGTACCAGGGGTAGGCTTTATGTACTTGGTCCCCCCACTTAGTGTACTCATCACTTTACCCCCCTTTCGCAAAATATAGTCGGCACGTATGTGCAGAACTGTTTATTTTCATTTTAAAAATTGTCTAAGTGCCAGCGGAAGCTGTCAAACGAACTGTCCGAGCTACCACGGTGCCCATCCCGGGCAGTGACGGCAAAAGGCCGATGTGTGTTTATGGAAGTCTGAATAATTTCTAAGTGCCAACGGCTCAACCGCCGTAAAGTGTCCGCCTCGGCCGGTTCCCCCGGTCGGCCAGAACGAGTGAAAATTCGGCCTCTTTCCCTGGAGGTCCGGAACATTTTGGCGAATATTTCCTAAGTGCCAACGGCTGCTCCGCCGTAAAGTGTCCGCCTCGGCTGGTTCCCCCGGTCGGCCAGAACAAGTGAAAATTCGGCCTCTTCCCCTGGAGGTCCGGAACATTTTGGCGAATATTTCCTAAGTGCCAACGGCTGCTCCGCCGTAAAGTGTCCGCCTCGGCCGGTTCACCCGGTCGGCCAGAACAAGTGAAAATTTGGCCTCTTCCCCTGGAGGTCCGGAACATTTTGGCGAATATTTCCTAAGTGCCAACGGCTGCTCCGCCGTAAAGTGTCCGACTCGGCTGGTTCCCCCGGTCGGCCAGAACAAGTGAAAAATCGGCCTCTTCCCCTGGAAGTCCGGCCGACTTAAGGCGAATATTTCCTAAGTGCCAACGGCTGTTCCGCCGTAAAGAGTCCGACTCGGCTGGTTCCCGATATCGGCCAGAACAAGTGAAAATTCGGCCTCTTCCCCTGGAAGTCCGGCCGAGTTAAGGCAAATATTTCCTAAGTGCCAACGGCTGCTCCGCCGTAAAGCGTCCGACTCGGCTGGTTCCCGATGTCGGCCAGAACAAGTGGACATTCGGCCTCTTCCCCTGGAAGTCCGGCCAAGTTTGGCGAATATTTCCTAAGTGCCAACGGCTGCTCCGCCGTAAAGTGTCCGACTCGGCTGGTTCCCGATGTCGGCCAGAACAAGTGAATATTCGGCCTCTTCCCCTGGAGGTCCGGAACATTTTGGCAAATATTTCCTAAGTGCCAACGGCTGCTCCGCCGTAAAGAGTCCGACTCGGCTGGTTCCCGATGTCGGCCAGAACAAGTGAAAATTCGGCCTCTTCCCCTGGAAGTCCGGCCGAGTTCGGCGAATATTTCCTAAGTGCCAACGGCTGTTCCGCCGTAAAGAGTCCGACTCGGCTGGTTCCCGATGTCGGCCAGAACAAGTGAAAATTCGGCCTCTTCCCCTGGAGGTCCGTTCAAGATTAACGAATATTTTCTAAGTGCCAACGGCTCTTGCGCCGAAAAGCGTCCGACTCGGCTGGTTCCCGATGTCGGCCAGAACAAGTGAAAATTCGGCCTCTTCCCCTGGAGGTCCGTTCAAGATTAACGAATATTTTCTAAGTGCCAACGGCTGCTCCGCCGTAAAGCGTCCGCTTCGGCTGGTTCCCGATGTCGGCCAGAACAAGTGAAAATTCGGCCTCTTCCCCTGGAGGTCCGTTCAAGATTAACGAATATTTTCTAAGTGCCAACGGCTCTTGCGCCGAAAAGCGTCCGCCTCGGCTGGTTCCCGATGTCGGCCAGAACAAGTGAAAATTCGGCCTCTTCCCCTGGAGGTCCGTTCACGATTAACGAATATTTTCTAAGTGCCAACGGCTCTTGCGCCGAAAAGCGTCCGCCTCGGCTGGTTCCCGATGTCGGCCAGAACAAGTGAAAATTCGGCCTCTTCCCCTGGAGGTCCGTTCAAGATTAACGAATATTTTCTAAGTGCCAACGGCTCTTGCGCCGAAAAGCGTCCGCCTCGGCTGGTTCCCGCGGTCGGACACAAAATGTGTCAATTCGGCCTCTCTGAGGTACCAGGGGTGGGCTTTATGTACTTGGTCCCCCCACTTAGTGTACTCATCACTTTACCCCCATTTCGCAAAATATAGTCGGCACGTATGTGCAGAACTGTTTATTTTCATTTTAAAAATTGTCTAAGTGCCAGCGGAAGCTGTCACGCGAACTGTCCGAGCTACCACGGTGCCCATCCCGGGCAGTGACGGCAAAAGGCCGATGTGTGTTTGATGGAAGTCTGAATAATTTCTAAGTGCCAACGGCTCAACCGCCGTAAAGTGTCCGCCTCGGCTGGTTCTCCCGGTCGGCCCGAACGAGCGAAAATTCGGCCTCTTCCCCTGGAGGTCCGGAACATTTTGGCGAATATTTCCTAAGTGCCAACGGCTGCTCCGCCGTAAAGTGTCCGCCTCGGCTGGTTCCCCCGGTCGGCCAGAACAAGTGAAAATTCGGCCTCTTCCCCTGGAGGTCCGGAACATTTTGGCGAATATTTCCTAAGTGCCAACGGCTGCTCCGCCGTAAAGTGTCCGCCTCGGCCGGTTCACCCGGTCGGCCAGAACAAGTGAAAATTTGGCCTCTTCCCCTGGAGGTCCGGAACATTTTGGCGAATATTTCCTAAGTGCCAACGGCTGCTCCGCCGTAAAGTGTCCGCCTCGGCCGGTTCACCCGGTCGGCCAGAACAAGTGAAAATTTGGCCTCTTCCCCTGGAGGTCCGGAACATTTTGGCGAATATTTCCTAAGTGCCAACGGCTGCTCCGCCGTAAAGTGTCCGACTCGGCTGGTTCCCCCGGTCGGCCAGAACAAGTGAAAAATCGGCCTCTTCCCCTGGAAGTCCGGCCGAGTTAAGGCAAATATTTCCTAAGTGCCAACGGCTGCTCAGCCTTAAAGTGTCCGACTCGGCTGGTTCCCGATGTCGGCCAGAACAAGTGAAAATCCGGCCTCTTCCCCTGGAAGTCCGGCCGAGTTAAGGCAAATATTTCCTAAGTGCCAACGGCTGCTCAGCCTTTAAGTGTCCGACTCGGCTGGTTCCCGATGTTGGCCAGAACAAGTGAAAATCCGGCCTCTTCCCCTGGAAGTCCGGCCGAGTTAAGGCAAATATTTCCTAAGTGCCAAGGGCTGCTCAGCCTTAAAGGGCCCGACTCGTCTGGTTCCCGATGTCGGCCAGAACAAGTGACAATTCGGCCTCTTCCCCTGGAGGTCTTTTCAAGTTTAACGAATATTTTCTAAGTGCCGACGGCTGCTCCGCCTTAAAGCGTCCGACTCGGCTGGTTCCCGATGTCGGCCAGAACAAGTGACAATTCGGCCTCTTCCCCTGGAGGTCCTTTCAAGTTTAACGAATATTTTCTAAGTGCCAACGGCTGCTCCGCCTTAAAGCGTCCGACTCGGCTGGTTCCCGATGTCGGCCAGAACAGGTGAAAATTCGGCCTCTTCCCCTGGAGGTCCGTTCAAGTTTGGCGAATATTTTCTAAGTGCCAACGGCTGCTCCGCCTTAAAGTGTCCGACTCGGCTGGTTCCCGATGTCGGGCAGAACAAGTGACAATTCGGCCTCTTCCCCTGGAAGTCCGGCCGAGTTTGGCGAATATTTTCTAAGTGCCAACGGCTGCTCCGCCGTAAAGAGTCCGACTCGGCTGGTTCCCGATGTCGGCCAGAACAAGTGACAATTCGGCCTCTTCCCCTGGAGGTCCTTTGAAGTTTAGCGAATATTTTCTAAGTTCCAACGGCTCTTGCGCCGAAAAGCGTCCGACTCGGCTGGTTCCCGATGTCGGCCAGAACAGGTGAAAATTCGGCCTCTTCCCCTGGAGGTCCGTTCAAGTTTGGCGAATATTTTCTAAGTGCCAACGGCTGCTCCGCCTTAAAGTGTCCGACTCGGCTGGTTCCCGATGTCGGGCAGAACAAGTGACAATTCGGCCTCTTCCCCTGGAAGTCCGGCCGAGTTTGGCGAATATTTTCTAAGTGCCAACGGCTGCTCCGCCGTAAAGAGTCCGACTCGGCTGGTTCCCGATGTCGGCCAGAAAAAGTGACAATTCGGCCTCTTCCCCTGGAGGTCCTTTGAAGTTTAGCGAATATTTTCTAAGTGCCAACGGCTCTTGCGCCGAAAAGCGTCCGCCTCGGCTGGTTCCCGCGGTCGGCCGTAATAGGCGAAAATTCGGCCTCTTCCCCTGGAGCGACCTCCAAATTTGGGCGAAATTTTTCTAAGTGCCTAAAGGTACCAGGGGTTTGGGTACCAGGGGTGCAGTACGAACTGGTCTTTTGTCAACCCATGTACTTTTTCTAGAGTACATGGGTTGGTCCCCCCACTTAGTGTACTCATCACTTTACCCCCCTTTCGCAAAATATAGTCAGAACGAGCATGGGGGACGCAATTGTTTTCCATGCAAATCAATTGGGCCTGGTCCGAGCGCTGGTAACGGCCGCCAGCAAGCGTCCCCTGCTCGGATAGCAGAACTGAAGAAGGCACGGCACTTCCAGAGAGAGAGAGAAAATTTTCTAAGTGCCACATTTCTCAAAAATTTTCAAAGTGCCACATTTCTCAAAAATTTTCAAAGTGCCACATTTCTCAAAAATTTTCAAAGTGCCACATCTCTCAAAAATGTTCAAAGTGCCACATCTCTGAAAAACTTTCTAAGTGCCACATCTCTGAAAAACTTTCTAAGTGCCACATCTCTGAAAAACTTTCTAAGTGCCACATCTCTGAAAAATTTTCTAAGTGCCACAGCACGGCTGTGAAATATTCAAAGTCCTACAGGCATTGGCAGAATCCGCGGACGGCCGTCTGCTCCCGGCGGCCGCCGCGAAGCTACTACCCCCTCCCGGGGACGGCTGTCTGCTCCCGGCAGCCGTCCTTACCCCCCTCCCCCGTTTGCACCGCCTGAAGTTAGACCCGCCTTGGTAGGGCCCCCACCGGCCCCGGCTCGCCGGCGTTGGGTGGACGGTTCCTGCCCACTTGCGGGTCCCGGTCGCTTGGCAACCGACCGGGGAGGACCAGCCGCCTCCTTAAACACAGGCTGGAAGGGAAATCCGATCAAGCTACGGAGGACCGGCCGCCTCCTTAAACACAGGCCGGAAGGGAAATCCGATCAAGCTACGGAGGACCGGTCGCCTCCCTAAACACAGGCCGGGCAAAAATCTGCGAATGGGCCCGTCAAGGGTAGTGGGTCATCCAAGGAGGGAGGTACCGGCCGCCTCCTTAAACACAGGCCGGGCAAAAATCTGCGAATGGCCCGTCAAGGGTAGAAGGTCATCCAAGGAGGGAGGTACCGGCCGCCTCCTTAAACACAGGCCGGGCAAAAATCTGCGAACGGCCCGTCAAGGGTTCTGTC
>NW_026061681.1:57500-72500 GCF_024217435.2 Syngnathus scovelli
GACCGCCACAAGGCGACCGCCACAAGGCGACCGCCACCAGCCGACCGCCACAAGGCGACAGCCACCATCCCCAAGCGCCATCCCCGACCGCCACCCCCCGACCGCCACCAGCCGACCGCCACCAGCCGACAGCCACCATCCCCAAGCGCCATCCCCAAGCGCCACCCCCGACCGCCACCAGCCGACCGCCACCAGCCGACCGCCACCAGCCGACCGCCACCAGCCGACAGCCACCATCCCCAAGCGCCATCCCCAAGCGCCACCCCCGACCGCCACCAGCCGACAGCCACCAGCCGACCGCCACCAGCCGACCGCCACCGGCCGTTCGCGGTGTGCGCCGCCGTTCCCCAAGCACCCTCCGGGACGAAGCCGGAGCCAGAGAATAGCAGCGGTGGTGCGTAAAAGCTGCGGCCGGGCCTCGCGGAAGGTCCCCGGGCGGCGAGCTGCGGAGCCCCGGCCTCCAGCTTCCACCAGGTAATAGGACCGGGCGCGCGTAAAAGCTGCGGCCGGGCCTCGCGGAAGGTCCTCGGGCATCCAGCGAGATCACACGGCCCCCACCGGAGGCGGCTAGCGCCTCCGTAGAGTAGTACCGGCCCGTGGAAGCGGCCGCCCGTCAGCCTGCGTTGCCGCTGGTCGAAAAATGCACTAAGTGCCAAACCCCATTCATTTACAACGGCGTGTCCGCCAGAGGGCGCACTTCCCCCGGCGGACCAGCCGGCGGGGCTCGTTAGAGAGTGTATCCGCCTGGCAGTGCCTCCTGGACGGCCTGTATTCCGGACCGCGACCGCTAACTTACGGGAGCCTAAACGGCCCGCGGACCAGCCGGCGGGTCCTCCGTGAAAGCCTATCCGCCTGGCGGTGCCTCCTGGCCGGCCTGGATTCCGGACCGCGACCGCTCACTCGCGGGACCCTAAACGGCCCGCGGACCAGCCGGCGGGTCCTCCGTGAAAGCCTATCCGCCTGGCGGTGCCTCCTGGCCGGCCTGGATTCCGGACCGCCACCGCTCACTCGCGGGACCCTAAACGGCCCGCGGACCAGCCGGCGGCTCCTCCGTGAAAGCCTATCCGCCTGGCGGTGCCTCCTGGCCGGCCTGGATTCCGGACCGCCACCGCTCACTCGCGGGACCCTAATCGGCCCGCGGACCAGCCGGCGGATCCTCCGTGAAAGCCTATCCGCCTTCGCCGGTTCCCCGGCCGGCCACGGGTGGCGAGAATCCGGCCTCCTCGCCCGGAGCGCGCTTCGACTTGGGCGAAAAATGCACCAAGTGCCAAACCCCATTCATTTACAACGGCGTGTCCGCCAGAGGGCGCACTTCCTCCGGCCGGCGGGGCTCGTTAGAGAGCGCGTCCGCCTTGGCCGGTTCCCCGGCCGGCCACGGGTGGCGAGAATCCGGCCTCCTCGCCCGGAGCGCGCTTCGACTTGGGCGAAAAATGCACTAAGTGCCAAACCCCATTCATTTACAACGGCGTGTCCGCCAGAGGGCGCACTTCCTCCGGCCGGCGGGGCTCGTTAGAGAGCGCGTCCGCTTTCGCCGGTTCCCCGGTCGGCCGCGAACGGCGAAAAGCCGGCCTCTTCCCCCGGAGCCCGGTGGGCGAATTTTTTTTTTTTTTTTTTTTTCAAAGTGCCAACGGCTCTCGCGCCGCGCTGCGTCCGCCTTCGCCGGTTCCCCGGTCGGCCCGAACGAGCGAAAATTCGGCCTCTTGCCCCGGAGCCCGGTCGGCGAATTATTTATTTATTTATTTATTTATTTTTCCAAAGTGCCAACGGCTCTCGCGCCGCGATGCGTCCGCCTTCGCCGGTTCCCCGGTCGGCCACGAACGGCCAAAAATCGGCCTCTCCCCCCGGAGCCCGGTCGGCGAATTATTATTTATTTATTTATTTATTTATTTATTTTTCCAAAGTGCCAACGGCTCTCGCGCCGCGATGCGTCCGCCTTCGCCGGTTCCCCGGTCGGCCACGAAGTATTGCGCATGATTATACGCGATGTTAATATTTATTTAATTATTAAATAAATACATACATGTGTTTATTAATGATATACGCGATGTTAATATTTATTTAATTATTACCTATATTATGAATAAACTAACGGTGATTTTACACGATTTGACTACATACGTGACCGTGATATAGTGCCGAGGGCTCCCGCGCCGTCACGCGTCCGCCTTGGCACGGGTCGCCCGCGGCAGCGAGCGTTCGGCTCGCGGGGGTCCGCGGGGTGTTATTAGGGAGTGCGGCAGCCGTGCCGAGGCTCCGGCCGGCCGCCGGAAGTCCCGCGGGGGAGCGTCGGAGCTCCGCGAGGCCGGCCGGGGAGCCTCTTAGTCATCGCCCGCGCTCGCGGTGGTCCCGGTCGCTTAAAGTGCCACGGGAGGCGTAGCGATGCGAGTGAGTGTGCGCAAAGTGCGAGAGGCGGTGCATTTACGCGCCGTGTCCGCGAGAGGGAGGCAATTCCCCGTTGCGACCTCCGGGAGATCAGCGGGCCGCCGAAAAGGCTCGGCCGGGGTGCCTGGAGCCTCCTCGGGCGTCGAGTTAGGAGGGGGGCGCGCGGAGAACCGGCTGGATGTCCCCTGGAAGCTCAGCGGGCCGTGGGAAAGGCTTGGCCGGGGTGCCGGAAGCCTCGGCCGGCTTAAAAGTGAGGAGGAAAGCGCGCGGAGAACCGGCCGGAGGTCCCCTGGAAGCTCAGCGGGCCGTGGAGAAAGCTTAGCCGGGGTGCCTGGAGCCTCGGCCGGCTTAAAATGTGAGGAGGAAAGCGCGCGGAGAACCGGCCGGAGGTCCCCTGGAAGCTCAGCGGGACGTGGGAAACGCTTGGCCGGGGTGCCGGAAGCCTCGGCCGGCTTAAAAGTGAGGAGGAAAGCGCGCGGAGAACCGGCCGGAGGTCCCCTGGAAGCTCAGCGGGCCGTGGGAAACGCTTGGCCGGGGTGCCGGGAGCCTCGGCCGGCTTAAAACGTGAGGAGGAAAGCACCGGGAGAACCGGCTGGAGGTCTTCTGGAAGCTCAGCGGGCCGCCGAAAACGCGTAGCCGAGGTGCCGGGAGCCTCCTCGGGCGTCAAAAGTGAGGAGCGACGCACCCCCGAGAACCGCCCGGGTCCTCCAGCCACCGTTGAAAAAGACGTCGAGTCAGGCTACCTTAAGAGAGTCACAGTTACTCCCGCCGTTTACCCGCGCGGAGCGTCATCGCCTCCGCGAACCGTCAAAAATAAATAAATTCATAAATAAATAAATGTCAAGTGAGCCTACCTTAAGAGAGTCACAGTTACTCCCGCCGTTTACCCGCGCGGAGCGTCATCGCCTCCGCGAACCGTCAAAAATAAATAAATACATAAATAAATAGATGTCAAGTGAGCCTACCTTAAGAGAGTCACAGTTACTCCCGCCGTTTACCCGCGCGGAGCGTCATCGCCTCCGCGAACCGTCAAAAATAAATAAATACATAAATAAATAGATGTCAAGTGAGCCTACCTTAAGAGAGTCACAGTTACTCCCGCCGTTTACCCGCGCGGAGCGTCATCGCCTCCGCGAACCGTCAAAAATAAATAAATACATAAATAAATAGATGTCAAGTGAGCCTACCTTAAGAGAGTCACAGTTACTCCCGCCGTTTACCCGCGCGGAGCGTCATCGCCTCCGCGAACCGTCAAAAATAAATAAATACATAAATAAATAGATGTCAAGTGAGCCTACCTTAAGAGAGTCACAGTTACTCCCGCCGTTTACCCGCGCGGAGCGTCATCGCCTCCGCGAACCGTCAAAAATAAATAAATACATAAATAAATAGATGTCAAGTGAGCCTACCTTAAGAGAGTCACAGTTACTCCCGCCGTTTACCCGCGCGGAGCGTCATCGCCTCCGCGAACCGTCAAAAATAAATAAATACATAAATAAATAGATGTCAAGTGAGCCTACCTTAAGAGAGTCACAGTTACTCCCGCCGTTTACCCGCGCGGAGCGTCATCGCCTCCGCGAACCGTCAAAAATAAATAAATACATAAATAAATAGATGTCAAGTGAGCCTACCTTAAGAGAGTCACAGTTACTCCCGCCGTTTACCCGCGCGGAGCGTCATCGCCTCCGCGAACCGTCAAAAATAAATAAATACATAAATAAATAGATGTCAAGTGAGCCTACCTTAAGAGAGTCACAGTTACTCCCGCCGTTTACCCGCGCGGAGCGTCATCGCCTCCGCGAACCGTCAAAAATAAATAAATACATGAATAAATAGTCAAGTGAGCCTACCTTAAGAGAGTCGTAGTTACTCCCGCCGTTCGGCCGCTTAAAGTGCCACGGGAGGCGTAGCAATGCGAGTGAGTGTGCGCCAAGTGCGAGAGGCGGTGTATTTACTCGCCGTGTCCGCGAGAGGGAGGTAACTCCCCGTTGCGACCTCCGGGAGAGCAACGGGCCGCCGAAAACGCTCAGCCGAGGTGCTGGAAGCCTCGGCCGGCTCTCAAAGCGAGGCGCGAGGCACCGGGAGAACCGGCTGGAGGTACCCTGGAAGCTCAGCGGGCCGTGGGAAACGCTCAGCCGAGGTGCTGGAAGCCTCGGCCGGCTCACAAAGCGAGGCGCGAGGCACCGGGAGAACCGGCTGGAGGTCCCCTGGAAGCTCAGCGGGCCGTGGGAAACGCTCAGCCGAGGTGCTGGAAGCCTCGGCCGGCTCACAAAGCGAGGCGCGAGGCACCGGGAGAACCGGCCGGAGGTCCCCTGGAAGCTCAGCGGGCCGTGGAGAAAGCTTAGCCGGGGTGCCGGAAGCCTCGGCCGGCTTAAAATGTGAGGAGGAAACCGGCTGGACGTCTTCTGGAAGATCAGCGGGCCGTGGAAAATGCTAAGCCGAGGTGCTGGTTGTCGAATAAGGCTCCGCCATCTCGTAGAAGGTGCTAATAAAGTTCATATCCGCTCGGCTGGAGGTAATTGGCCCGCGGACCGGCCGGCGGGACCTCCGTGACAGCCTACCCGCCTGGCGGTGCCTCCTGGCCGGCGTGCATTCCGGGCCGCGACCGCTAACTTACGGGACCATAAATGGCCCGCGGACCAGCTGGCGGGACCTCCGTGACCGCCTATCCGCCTGGCGGTGCCTCCTGGCCGGCCTGGATTCCGGACCGCGACCGCTCACTCGCGGGACCCTAAATGGCCCGCGGACCAGCCGGCGGGACCTCCGTGACAGCCTATCCGCCTCCCGGTGGCTGCTGGCCGGCGCGGATTCCGGGCCGCGACCGCTAACTTACGGGACCCCAATTGGCCCGCGGACCAGCCGGCGGGACCCCCGTGACTGCCTATCCGCCTTGGCCGGTTCCCCGGCCGGCCACGGATGGCGAGAATCCGGCCTCCTCGCCCGGAGCGCTCGTCGGCTTCGGCGAAAAATGCACTAAGTGCCAAACCCCATTCATTTACAATGGCGTGTCCGCCAGAGGGCGCAGTTCCCCCCGCGGACCGGCCGGCGGGACCTCCGTGACAGCCTATCCGCCTGGCGGTGGCTGCGGGCCGGCGCGGATTCCGGGCCGCGACCGCTAACTTACGGGACCCCGATTGGCCCGCGGACCAGCCGGCGGGACCTCCGTGACCGCCTATCCGCCTGCGCTGGTTCCCCGGCCGGCGCGAATTCCGGGCCGCGACCGCTAACTTACGGGACCCCGATTGGCCCGCGGACCAGCCGGCGGGACCTCCGTGACCGCCTATCCGCCTGCGCTGGTTCCCCGGCCGGCGCGAATTCCGGGCCGCGACCGCTAACTTACGGGACCCCGATTGGCCCGCGGACCAGCCGGCGGGACCTCCGTGACCGCCTATCCGCCTGCGCTGGTTCCCCGGCCGGCGCGAATTCCGGGCCGCGACCGCTAACTTACGGGACCCCGATTGGCCCGCGGACCAGCCGGCGGGACCTCCGTGACCGCCTATCCGCCTGCGCTGGTTCCCCGGCCGGCGCGAATTCCGGGCCGCGACCGCTAACTTACGGGACCCCGATTGGCCCGCGGACCAGCCGGCGGGACCTCCGTGACCGCCTATCCGCCTGCGCTGGTTCCCCGGCCGGCGCGAATTCCGGGCCGCGACCGCTAACTTACGGGACCCCGATTGGCCCGCGGACCAGCCGGCGGGACCTCCGTGACCGCCTATCCGCCTGCGCTGGTTCCCCGGCCGGCGCGAATTCCGGGCCGCGACCGCTAACTTACGGGACCCCAATTGGCCCGCGGACCAGCCGGCGGGACCTCCGTGACCGCCTATCCGCCTCCGCTGGTTCCCCGCTCGGCGTGGATTCCGGACCGCGACCGCTAAATTACGGGACCCAAATTGGCCCGCGGACCAGCCGGCGGGACCTCCGTGACCGCCTATCCGCCTTCGCTGGTTCCCCGGTCGGCCACAGATGACGAATATTCGGCCTCTCGCTCTGGAAGTCCTGCCGACTTAGCCGAAAATTTTCTAAGTGCCATCGGCTCTCGCTCGGAAAAGTGTCCGCCTCGTCTGGTTCCCCAGCTCGGCCTCAGAATTCGAAAATTCGGCCTCTCTGAGGTACCAGGGGTAGGCTTTATGTACTTGGTCCCCCCAGTTAGTGTACTCATCACTTTACCCCCCTTTCGCAAAATATAGTCGGCACGTATGTGCAGAACTGTTTATTTTCATTTTAAAAATTTTCTAAGTGCCAGCGGAAGCTGTCACACGAACTGTCCGAGCTACCACGGTGCCCATCCCGGGCAGTGACGGCAAAAGGCCGATGTGTGTTTGATGGAAGTCTGAATAATTTCTAAGTGCCAACGGCTCAACCGCCGTAAAGTGTCCGCCTCGGCTGGTTCTCCCGGTCGGCCCGAACGAGCGAAAATTCGGCCTCTTCCCCTGGAGGTCCGGAACATTTTGGCGAATATTTTCAAAGTGCCAACGGCTGTTCCGCCGTAACGTGTCCGACCCGGCTGGTTCCTCCGGTCGGCCCGAACGAGCGAAAATTCGGCCTCTTCCCCTGGAGGTCCGGACGACTTTGGCGAATATTTTCTAAGTGCGAACGGCTGTTGCGCCGTAACGTGTCCGACCCGGCTGGTTCCTCCGGTCGGCCTGAACGAGCGAAAATTCGGCCTCTTCCCCTGGAGGTCCGGACGACTTTGGCGAATATTTTCAAAGTGCCAACGGCTGTTGGGCCGTAAAGTGTCCGACCCGGCTGGTTCCTCCGGTCGGCCCGAACGAGCGAAAATTCGGCCTCTTCCCCTGGAGGTCCGGAACATTTTGGCGAATATTTTCAAAGTGCCAACGGCTGTTGCGCCGTAACGTGTCCGACCCGGCCGGTTCCTCCGGTCGGCCCGAACGAGCGAAAATTCGGCCTCTTCCCCTGGAGGTCCGGAACATTTTGGCGAATATTTTCAAAGTGCCAACGGCCGTTCCGCCGTAAAGTGTCCGACCCGGCTGGTTCCTCCGGTCGGCCCGAACGAGCGAAAATTCGGCCTCTTCCCCTGGAGGTCCGGACGACTTTGGCGAATATTTTCAAAGTGCCAACGGCTGTTGGGCCGTAAAGTGTCCGACCCGGCTGGTTCCTCCGGTCGGCCCGAACGAGCGAAAATTCGGCCTCTTAACCCTGGAGGTCCGTTCAAGTTTAACGAATAATTTCTAAGTGCTAACGGCTGTTGCGCCGTAACGTGTCCGACCCGGCCGGTTCCTCCGGTCGGCCCGAACGAGCGAAAATACGGCCTCTTCCCCTGGAGGTCCGGAACATTTTGGCGAATATTTTCAAAGTGCCAACGGCTGTTGCGCCGTAACGTGTCCGACCCGGCTGGTTCCTCCGGTCGGCCCGAACGAGCGAAAATTCGGCCTCTTCCCCTGGAGGTCCGGAACATTTTGGCGAATATTTTCTAAGTGCCATCGGCTCTTCCGCCGTAAGGTGTCCGACTCGGCCGGTTCCTCCGGTCGGCCCGAACGAGCGAAAATTCGGCCTCTTCCCCTGGAGGTCCTGTCAAGTTTAACGAATATTTTCTAAGTGCCATCGGCTCTTCCGCCGTAAGGTGTCCGACTCGGCCGGTTCCTCCGGTCGGCCTGAACAAGTGAAAATTCGGCCTCTTCCCCTGGAGGTCCGGAACATTTTGGCGAATATTTTCTAAGTGCCATCGGCTCTTCCGCCGTAAGGTGTCCGACTCGGCCGGTTCCTCCGGTCGGCCTGAACGAGCGAAAATTCGGCCTCTTCCCCTGGAGGTCCTGTCAAGTTTAACGAATATTTTCTAAGTGCCATCGGCTCTTCCGCCGTAAAGCGTCCGACTCGGCTGGTTCCCGATGTCGGCCAGAACAAGTGGAAATTCGGCCTCTTCCCCTGGAGGTCAGTTGAAGTTTAACGAATATTTTCAAAGTGCCAACGGCTGCTCCGCCGTAAAGCGTCCGACTCGGCTGGTTCCCGATGTCGGCCAGAACAAGTGAAAATTCGGCCTCTTCCCCTGGAGGTCCGTTCAAGATTAACGAATATTTTCTAAGTGCCAACGGCTGCTCCGCCGTAAAGCGTCCGACTCGGCTGGTTCCCGATGTCGGCCAGAATAAGTGGAAATTCGGCCTCTTCCCCTGGAGGTCCGTTCAAGATTAACGAATATTTTCTAAGTGCCAACGGCTCTTGCGCCGAAAAGCGTCCGACTCGGCTGGTTCCCGATGTCGGCCAGAACAAGTGAAAAATCGGCCTCTTCCCCTGGAGGTCAGTTGAAGTTTAACGAATATTTTCTAAGTGCCATCGGCTCTTCCGCCGTAAGGTGTCCGACTCGGCTGGTTCCCGATGTCGGCCAGAAAAAGTGACAATTCGGCCTCTTCCCCTGGAGGTCCTTTGAAGTTTAGCGAATATTTTCTAAGTGCCAACGGCTCTTGCGCCGAAAAGCGTCCGCCTCGGCTGGTTCCCGCGGTCGGACACAAAATGTGTCAATTCGGCCTCTCTGAGGTACCAGGGGTAGGCTTTATGTACTTGGTCCCCCCACTTAGTGTACTCATCACTTTACCCCCCTTTCGCAAAATATAGTCGGCACGTATGTGCAGAACTGTTTATTTTCATTTTAAAAATTGTCTAAGTGCCAGCGGAAGCTGTCAAACGAACTGTCCGAGCTACCACGGTGCCCATCCCGGGCAGTGACGGCAAAAGGCCGATGTGTGTTTATGGAAGTCTGAATAATTTCTAAGTGCCAACGGCTCAACCGCCGTAAAGTGTCCGCCTCGGCCGGTTCCCCCGGTCGGCCAGAACGAGTGAAAATTCGGCCTCTTTCCCTGGAGGTCCGGAACATTTTGGCGAATATTTCCTAAGTGCCAACGGCTGCTCCGCCGTAAAGTGTCCGCCTCGGCTGGTTCCCCCGGTCGGCCAGAACAAGTGAAAATTCGGCCTCTTCCCCTGGAGGTCCGGAACATTTTGGCGAATATTTCCTAAGTGCCAACGGCTGCTCCGCCGTAAAGTGTCCGCCTCGGCCGGTTCACCCGGTCGGCCAGAACAAGTGAAAATTTGGCCTCTTCCCCTGGAGGTCCGGAACATTTTGGCGAATATTTCCTAAGTGCCAACGGCTGCTCCGCCGTAAAGTGTCCGACTCGGCTGGTTCCCCCGGTCGGCCAGAACAAGTGAAAAATCGGCCTCTTCCCCTGGAAGTCCGGCCGACTTAAGGCGAATATTTCCTAAGTGCCAACGGCTGTTCCGCCGTAAAGAGTCCGACTCGGCTGGTTCCCGATATCGGCCAGAACAAGTGAAAATTCGGCCTCTTCCCCTGGAAGTCCGGCCGAGTTAAGGCAAATATTTCCTAAGTGCCAACGGCTGCTCCGCCGTAAAGCGTCCGACTCGGCTGGTTCCCGATGTCGGCCAGAACAAGTGGACATTCGGCCTCTTCCCCTGGAAGTCCGGCCAAGTTTGGCGAATATTTCCTAAGTGCCAACGGCTGCTCCGCCGTAAAGTGTCCGACTCGGCTGGTTCCCGATGTCGGCCAGAACAAGTGAATATTCGGCCTCTTCCCCTGGAGGTCCGGAACATTTTGGCAAATATTTCCTAAGTGCCAACGGCTGCTCCGCCGTAAAGAGTCCGACTCGGCTGGTTCCCGATGTCGGCCAGAACAAGTGAAAATTCGGCCTCTTCCCCTGGAGGTCCGTTCAAGATTAACGAATATTTTCTAAGTGCCAACGGCTCTTGCGCCGAAAAGCGTCCGACTCGGCTGGTTCCCGATGTCGGCCAGAACAAGTGAAAATTCGGCCTCTTCCCCTGGAGGTCCGTTCAAGATTAACGAATATTTTCTAAGTGCCAACGGCTCTTGCGCCGAAAAGCGTCCGACTCGGCTGGTTCCCGATGTCGGCCAGAACAAGTGAAAATTCGGCCTCTTCCCCTGGAGGTCCGTTCAAGATTAACGAATATTTTCTAAGTGCCAACGGCTGCTCCGCCGTAAAGCGTCCGCTTCGGCTGGTTCCCGATGTCGGCCAGAACAAGTGAAAATTCGGCCTCTTCCCCTGGAGGTCCGTTCAAGATTAACGAATATTTTCTAAGTGCCAACGGCTCTTGCGCCGAAAAGCGTCCGCCTCGGCTGGTTCCCGATGTCGGCCAGAACAAGTGAAAATTCGGCCTCTTCCCCTGGAGGTCCGTTCACGATTAACGAATATTTTCTAAGTGCCAACGGCTCTTGCGCCGAAAAGCGTCCGCCTCGGCTGGTTCCCGATGTCGGCCAGAACAAGTGAAAATTCGGCCTCTTCCCCTGGAGGTCCGTTCAAGATTAACGAATATTTTCTAAGTGCCAACGGCTCTTGCGCCGAAAAGCGTCCGCCTCGGCTGGTTCCCGCGGTCGGACACAAAATGTGTCAATTCGGCCTCTCTGAGGTACCAGGGGTGGGCTTTATGTACTTGGTCCCCCCACTTAGTGTACTCATCACTTTACCCCCATTTCGCAAAATATAGTCGGCACGTATGTGCAGAACTGTTTATTTTCATTTTAAAAATTGTCTAAGTGCCAGCGGAAGCTGTCACGCGAACTGTCCGAGCTACCACGGTGCCCATCCCGGGCAGTGACGGCAAAAGGCCGATGTGTGTTTGATGGAAGTCTGAATAATTTCTAAGTGCCAACGGCTCAACCGCCGTAAAGTGTCCGCCTCGGCTGGTTCTCCCGGTCGGCCCGAACGAGCGAAAATTCGGCCTCTTCCCCTGGAGGTCCGGAACATTTTGGCGAATATTTCCTAAGTGCCAACGGCTGCTCCGCCGTAAAGTGTCCGCCTCGGCTGGTTCCCCCGGTCGGCCAGAACAAGTGAAAATTCGGCCTCTTCCCCTGGAGGTCCGGAACATTTTGGCGAATATTTCCTAAGTGCCAACGGCTGCTCCGCCGTAAAGTGTCCGCCTCGGCCGGTTCACCCGGTCGGCCAGAACAAGTGAAAATTTGGCCTCTTCCCCTGGAGGTCCGGAACATTTTGGCGAATATTTCCTAAGTGCCAACGGCTGCTCCGCCGTAAAGTGTCCGCCTCGGCCGGTTCACCCGGTCGGCCAGAACAAGTGAAAATTTGGCCTCTTCCCCTGGAGGTCCGGAACATTTTGGCGAATATTTCCTAAGTGCCAACGGCTGCTCCGCCGTAAAGTGTCCGACTCGGCTGGTTCCCCCGGTCGGCCAGAACAAGTGAAAAATCGGCCTCTTCCCCTGGAAGTCCGGCCGAGTTAAGGCAAATATTTCCTAAGTGCCAACGGCTGCTCAGCCTTAAAGTGTCCGACTCGGCTGGTTCCCGATGTCGGCCAGAACAAGTGAAAATCCGGCCTCTTCCCCTGGAAGTCCGGCCGAGTTAAGGCAAATATTTCCTAAGTGCCAACGGCTGCTCAGCCTTTAAGTGTCCGACTCGGCTGGTTCCCGATGTTGGCCAGAACAAGTGAAAATCCGGCCTCTTCCCCTGGAAGTCCGGCCGAGTTAAGGCAAATATTTCCTAAGTGCCAAGGGCTGCTCAGCCTTAAAGGGCCCGACTCGTCTGGTTCCCGATGTCGGCCAGAACAAGTGACAATTCGGCCTCTTCCCCTGGAGGTCTTTTCAAGTTTAACGAATATTTTCTAAGTGCCGACGGCTGCTCCGCCTTAAAGCGTCCGACTCGGCTGGTTCCCGATGTCGGCCAGAACAAGTGACAATTCGGCCTCTTCCCCTGGAGGTCCTTTCAAGTTTAACGAATATTTTCTAAGTGCCAACGGCTGCTCCGCCTTAAAGCGTCCGACTCGGCTGGTTCCCGATGTCGGCCAGAACAGGTGAAAATTCGGCCTCTTCCCCTGGAGGTCCGTTCAAGTTTGGCGAATATTTTCTAAGTGCCAACGGCTGCTCCGCCTTAAAGTGTCCGACTCGGCTGGTTCCCGATGTCGGGCAGAACAAGTGACAATTCGGCCTCTTCCCCTGGAAGTCCGGCCGAGTTTGGCGAATATTTTCTAAGTGCCAACGGCTGCTCCGCCGTAAAGAGTCCGACTCGGCTGGTTCCCGATGTCGGCCAGAACAAGTGACAATTCGGCCTCTTCCCCTGGAGGTCCTTTGAAGTTTAGCGAATATTTTCTAAGTTCCAACGGCTCTTGCGCCGAAAAGCGTCCGACTCGGCTGGTTCCCGATGTCGGCCAGAACAGGTGAAAATTCGGCCTCTTCCCCTGGAGGTCCGTTCAAGTTTGGCGAATATTTTCTAAGTGCCAACGGCTGCTCCGCCTTAAAGTGTCCGACTCGGCTGGTTCCCGATGTCGGGCAGAACAAGTGACAATTCGGCCTCTTCCCCTGGAAGTCCGGCCGAGTTTGGCGAATATTTTCTAAGTGCCAACGGCTGCTCCGCCGTAAAGAGTCCGACTCGGCTGGTTCCCGATGTCGGCCAGAAAAAGTGACAATTCGGCCTCTTCCCCTGGAGGTCCTTTGAAGTTTAGCGAATATTTTCTAAGTGCCAACGGCTCTTGCGCCGAAAAGCGTCCGCCTCGGCTGGTTCCCGCGGTCGGCCGTAATAGGCGAAAATTCGGCCTCTTCCCCTGGAGCGACCTCCAAATTTGGGCGAAATTTTTCTAAGTGCCTAAAGGTACCAGGGGTTTGGGTACCAGGGGTGCAGTACGAACTGGTCTTTTGTCAACCCATGTACTTTTTCTAGAGTACATGGGTTGGTCCCCCCACTTAGTGTACTCATCACTTTACCCCCCTTTCGCAAAATATAGTCAGAACGAGCATGGGGGACGCAATTGTTTTCCATGCAAATCAATTGGGCCTGGTCCGAGCGCTGGTAACGGCCGCCAGCAAGCGTCCCCTGCTCGGATAGCAGAACTGAAGAAGGCACGGCACTTCCAGAGAGAGAGAGAAAATTTTCTAAGTGCCACATTTCTCAAAAATTTTCAAAGTGCCACATTTCTCAAAAATTTTCAAAGTGCCACATTTCTCAAAAATTTTCAAAGTGCCACATCTCTCAAAAATGTTCAAAGTGCCACATCTCTGAAAAACTTTCTAAGTGCCACATCTCTGAAAAACTTTCTAAGTGCCACATCTCTGAAAAACTTTCTAAGTGCCACATCTCTGAAAAATTTTCTAAGTGCCACAGCACGGCTGTGAAATATTCAAAGTCCTACAGGCATTGGCAGAATCCGCGGACGGCCGTCTGCTCCCGGCGGCCGCCGCGAAGCTACTACCCCCTCCCGGGGACGGCTGTCTGCTCCCGGCAGCCGTCCTTACCCCCCTCCCCCGTTTGCACCGCCTGAAGTTAGACCCGCCTTGGTAGGGCCCCCACCGGCCCCGGCTCGCCGGCGTTGGGTGGACGGTTCCTGCCCACTTGCGGGTCCCGGTCGCTTGGCAACCGACCGGGGAGGACCAGCCGCCTCCTTAAACACAGGCTGGAAGGGAAATCCGATCAAGCTACGGAGGACCGGCCGCCTCCTTAAACACAGGCCGGAAGGGAAATCCGATCAAGCTACGGAGGACCGGTCGCCTCCCTAAACACAGGCCGGGCAAAAATCTGCGAATGGGCCCGTCAAGGGTAGTGGGTCATCCAAGGAGGGAGGTACCGGCCGCCTCCTTAAACACAGGCCGGGCAAAAATCTGCGAATGGCCCGTCAAGGGTAGAAGGTCATCCAAGGAGGGAGGTACCGGCCGCCTCCTTAAACACAGGCCGGGCAAAAATCTGCGAATGGCCCGTCAAGGGTAGAAGGTCATCCAAGGAGGGAGGTACCGGCCGCCTCCTTAAACACAGGCCGGGCAAAAATCTGCGAATGGCCCGTCAAGGGTTGTTGGTCATCCAAGGAGGGAGGTACCGGCCGCCTCCTTAAACACAGGCCGGGCAAAAATCTGCGAACGGCCCGTCAAGGGTTCTGTCTCATCCAAGAAAGGGGTACCGGCCGCCTCAGAGGCCGGAGCGAAGGGGGCGAAAGGCTGTCGATGGGGAAGGATCGGGGCCACGGCTAATCTAGCGATGCCCGCGTCGGGCGGTCACTCCGACGAATGAGCGGGGCCGAATCCGGCGCGAGGCGGCCTTCAGGCACGTGGTTCGAGACGACCTCACCCGGCTCTAGCCCGGAGCGAAAAAAACACTCTTATAACCTGACCGACATGCGCCCATGACCCGCCTTGGTAGGGCCCCCACCGGCCCCGGCTACCGCCGGCGTTGGGTGGACGGTTCCTCCCCACTTGCGGGTCGCACTCCAGCGCTAGGCCGCCGCGCGAGCGCGCGCCCCGCGCCGCCCGCGCAGGCCTAGCGCGAACCGTACGGCAGCGAAACCGAGACGCCCCGGCTCAACCTCACCCAGAGGCCATCCACGGAGGCCGAGCGCGCGATCCGACTTGCGGCACGCCACGTGGGCGTCCGCCGGCCGCGCCGGTCGACCGCGAAACCGATTTCTCAAAGACCAAGCCCGAGTCCCAACCTCCGCACATATCCGCACACGCCTTCCCGACCACCGCGAAGCGGGAGGCGTCTATCGTGGCCGCCGGGGCGTATGACCCCTCCGCGTGAGGCGTGCGGGCTCGGGGGGGCCGCAACGACCGAGTCTGACTCGGACGGGGCGCAGCTTCCCTCCCGGTCGCAGCATCAGCGCCGAACGCGCGACGTCACCAGCCCCCCGGAACGGTTCGTCGGGAGCGCGGCA
>NW_026061682.1:5000-17500 GCF_024217435.2 Syngnathus scovelli
CCACGTGCCTGAAGGCCGCCTCGCGCCGGATTCGGCCCCGCTCATTCGTCGGAGTGACCGCCCGACGCGGGCATCGCTAGATTAGCCGTGGCCCCGATCCTTCCCCATCGACAGCCTTTCGCCCCCTTCGCTCCGGCCTCTGAGGCGGCCGGTACCCCTTTCTTGGATGAGACAGAACCCTTGACGGGCCGTTCGCAGATTTTTGCCCGGCCTGTGTTTAAGGAGGCGGCCGGTACCTCCCTCCTTGGATGACCAACAACCCTTGACGGGCCATTCGCAGATTTTTGCCCGGCCTGTGTTTAAGGAGGCGGCCGGTACCTCCCTCCTTGGATGACCTTCTACCCTTGACGGGCCATTCGCAGATTTTTGCCCGGCCTGTGTTTAAGGAGGCGGCCGGTACCTCCCTCCTTGGATGACCTTCTACCCTTGACGGGCCATTCGCAGATTTTTGCCCGGCCTGTGTTTAAGGAGGCGGCCGGTACCTCCCTCCTTGGATGACCCACTACCCTTGACGGGCCCATTCGCAGATTTTTGCCCGGCCTGTGTTTAGGGAGGCGACCGGTCCTCCGTAGCTTGATCGGATTTCCCTTCCGGCCTGTGTTTAAGGAGGCGGCCGGTCCTCCGTAGCTTGATCGGATTTCCCTTCCAGCCTGTGTTTAAGGAGGCGGCTGGTCCTCCCCGGTCGGTTGCCAAGCGACCGGGACCCGCAAGTGGGCAGGAACCGTCCACCCAACGCCGGCGAGCCGGGGCCGGTGGGGGCCCTACCAAGGCGGGTCTAACTTCAGGCGGTGCAAACGGGGGAGGGGGGTAAGGACGGCTGCCGGGAGCAGACAGCCGTCCCCGGGAGGGGGTAGTAGCTTCGCGGCGGCCGCCGGGAGCAGACGGCCGTCCGCGGATTCTGCCAATGCCTGTAGGACTTTGAATATTTCACAGCCGTGCTGTGGCACTTAGAAAATTTTTCAGAGATGTGGCACTTAGAAAGTTTTTCAGAGATGTGGCACTTAGAAAGTTTTTCAGAGATGTGGCACTTAGAAAGTTTTTCAGAGATGTGGCACTTTGAACATTTTTGAGAGATGTGGCACTTTGAAAATTTTTGAGAAATGTGGCACTTTGAAAATTTTTGAGAAATGTGGCACTTTGAAAATTTTTGAGAAATGTGGCACTTAGAAAATTTTCTCTCTCTCTCTGGAAGTGCCGTGCCTTCTTCAGTTCTGCTATCCGAGCAGGGGACGCTTGCTGGCGGCCGTTACCAGCGCTCGGACCAGGCCCAATTGATTTGCATGGAAAACAATTGCGTCCCCCATGCTCGTTCTGACTATATTTTGCGAAAGGGGGGTAAAGTGATGAGTACACTAAGTGGGGGGACCAACCCATGTACTCTAGAAAAAGTACATGGGTTGACAAAAGACCAGTTCGTACTGCACCCCTGGTACCCAAACCCCTGGTACCTTTAGGCACTTAGAAAAATTTCGCCCAAATTTGGAGGTCGCTCCAGGGGAAGAGGCCGAATTTTCGCCTATTACGGCCGACCGCGGGAACCAGCCGAGGCGGACGCTTTTCGGCGCAAGAGCCGTTGGCACTTAGAAAATATTCGCTAAACTTCAAAGGACCTCCAGGGGAAGAGGCCGAATTGTCACTTTTTCTGGCCGACATCGGGAACCAGCCGAGTCGGACTCTTTACGGCGGAGCAGCCGTTGGCACTTAGAAAATATTCGCCAAACTCGGCCGGACTTCCAGGGGAAGAGGCCGAATTGTCACTTGTTCTGCCCGACATCGGGAACCAGCCGAGTCGGACACTTTAAGGCGGAGCAGCCGTTGGCACTTAGAAAATATTCGCCAAACTTGAACGGACCTCCAGGGGAAGAGGCCGAATTTTCACCTGTTCTGGCCGACATCGGGAACCAGCCGAGTCGGACGCTTTTCGGCGCAAGAGCCGTTGGAACTTAGAAAATATTCGCTAAACTTCAAAGGACCTCCAGGGGAAGAGGCCGAATTGTCACTTGTTCTGGCCGACATCGGGAACCAGCCGAGTCGGACTCTTTACGGCGGAGCAGCCGTTGGCACTTAGAAAATATTCGCCAAACTCGGCCGGACTTCCAGGGGAAGAGGCCGAATTGTCACTTGTTCTGCCCGACATCGGGAACCAGCCGAGTCGGACACTTTAAGGCGGAGCAGCCGTTGGCACTTAGAAAATATTCGCCAAACTTGAACGGACCTCCAGGGGAAGAGGCCGAATTTTCACCTGTTCTGGCCGACATCGGGAACCAGCCGAGTCGGACGCTTTAAGGCGGAGCAGCCGTTGGCACTTAGAAAATATTCGTTAAACTTGAAAGGACCTCCAGGGGAAGAGGCCGAATTGTCACTTGTTCTGGCCGACATCGGGAACCAGCCGAGTCGGACGCTTTAAGGCGGAGCAGCCGTCGGCACTTAGAAAATATTCGTTAAACTTGAAAAGACCTCCAGGGGAAGAGGCCGAATTGTCACTTGTTCTGGCCGACATCGGGAACCAGACGAGTCGGGCCCTTTAAGGCTGAGCAGCCCTTGGCACTTAGGAAATATTTGCCTTAACTCGGCCGGACTTCCAGGGGAAGAGGCCGGATTTTCACTTGTTCTGGCCAACATCGGGAACCAGCCGAGTCGGACACTTAAAGGCTGAGCAGCCGTTGGCACTTAGGAAATATTTGCCTTAACTCGGCCGGACTTCCAGGGGAAGAGGCCGGATTTTCACTTGTTCTGGCCGACATCGGGAACCAGCCGAGTCGGACACTTTAAGGCTGAGCAGCCGTTGGCACTTAGGAAATATTTGCCTTAACTCGGCCGGACTTCCAGGGGAAGAGGCCGATTTTTCACTTGTTCTGGCCGACCGGGGGAACCAGCCGAGTCGGACACTTTACGGCGGAGCAGCCGTTGGCACTTAGGAAATATTCGCCAAAATGTTCCGGACCTCCAGGGGAAGAGGCCAAATTTTCACTTGTTCTGGCCGACCGGGTGAACCGGCCGAGGCGGACACTTTACGGCGGAGCAGCCGTTGGCACTTAGGAAATATTCGCCAAAATGTTCCGGACCTCCAGGGGAAGAGGCCAAATTTTCACTTGTTCTGGCCGACCGGGTGAACCGGCCGAGGCGGACACTTTACGGCGGAGCAGCCGTTGGCACTTAGGAAATATTCGCCAAAATGTTCCGGACCTCCAGGGGAAGAGGCCGAATTTTCACTTGTTCTGGCCGACCGGGGGAACCAGCCGAGGCGGACACTTTACGGCGGAGCAGCCGTTGGCACTTAGGAAATATTCGCCAAAATGTTCCGGACCTCCAGGGGAAGAGGCCGAATTTTCGCTCGTTCGGGCCGACCGGGAGAACCAGCCGAGGCGGACACTTTACGGCGGTTGAGCCGTTGGCACTTAGAAATTATTCAGACTTCCATCAAACACACATCGGCCTTTTGCCGTCACTGCCCGGGATGGGCACCGTGGTAGCTCGGACAGTTCGCGTGACAGCTTCCGCTGGCACTTAGACAATTTTTAAAATGAAAATAAACAGTTCTGCACATACGTGCCGACTATATTTTGCGAAATGGGGGTAAAGTGATGAGTACACTAAGTGGGGGGACCAAGTACATAAAGCCCACCCCTGGTACCTCAGAGAGGCCGAATTGACACATTTTGTGTCCGACCGCGGGAACCAGCCGAGGCGGACGCTTTTCGGCGCAAGAGCCGTTGGCACTTAGAAAATATTCGTTAATCTTGAACGGACCTCCAGGGGAAGAGGCCGAATTTTCACTTGTTCTGGCCGACATCGGGAACCAGCCGAGGCGGACGCTTTTCGGCGCAAGAGCCGTTGGCACTTAGAAAATATTCGTTAATCGTGAACGGACCTCCAGGGGAAGAGGCCGAATTTTCACTTGTTCTGGCCGACATCGGGAACCAGCCGAGGCGGACGCTTTTCGGCGCAAGAGCCGTTGGCACTTAGAAAATATTCGTTAATCTTGAACGGACCTCCAGGGGAAGAGGCCGAATTTTCACTTGTTCTGGCCGACATCGGGAACCAGCCGAAGCGGACGCTTTACGGCGGAGCAGCCGTTGGCACTTAGAAAATATTCGTTAATCTTGAACGGACCTCCAGGGGAAGAGGCCGAATTTTCACTTGTTCTGGCCGACATCGGGAACCAGCCGAGTCGGACGCTTTTCGGCGCAAGAGCCGTTGGCACTTAGAAAATATTCGTTAATCTTGAACGGACCTCCAGGGGAAGAGGCCGAATTTTCACTTGTTCTGGCCGACATCGGGAACCAGCCGAGTCGGACTCTTTACGGCGGAACAGCCGTTGGCACTTAGGAAATATTCGCCGAACTCGGCCGGACTTCCAGGGGAAGAGGCCGAATTTTCACTTGTTCTGGCCGACATCGGGAACCAGCCGAGGCGGACGCTTTTCGGCGCAAGAGCCGTTGGCACTTAGAAAATATTCGTTAATCTTGAACGGACCTCCAGGGGAAGAGGCCGAATTTTCGCTCGTTCGGGCCGACCGGAGGAACCAGCCGGGTCGGACACGTTACGGCGCAACAGCCGTTGGCACTTTGAAAATATTCGCCAAAATGTTCCGGACCTCCAGGGGAAGAGGCCGTATTTTCGCTCGTTCGGGCCGACCGGAGGAACCGGCCGGGTCGGACACGTTACGGCGCAACAGCCGTTAGCACTTAGAAATTATTCGTTAAACTTGAACGGACCTCCAGGGTTAAGAGGCCGAATTTTCGCTCGTTCGGGCCGACCGGAGGAACCAGCCGGGTCGGACACTTTACGGCCCAACAGCCGTTGGCACTTTGAAAATATTCGCCAAAGTCGTCCGGACCTCCAGGGGAAGAGGCCGAATTTTCGCTCGTTCGGGCCGACCGGAGGAACCAGCCGGGTCGGACACTTTACGGCGGAACGGCCGTTGGCACTTTGAAAATATTCGCCAAAATGTTCCGGACCTCCAGGGGAAGAGGCCGAATTTTCGCTCGTTCGGGCCGACCGGAGGAACCGGCCGGGTCGGACACGTTACGGCGCAACAGCCGTTGGCACTTTGAAAATATTCGCCAAAATGTTCCGGACCTCCAGGGGAAGAGGCCGAATTTTCGCTCGTTCGGGCCGACCGGAGGAACCAGCCGGGTCGGACACTTTACGGCCCAACAGCCGTTGGCACTTTGAAAATATTCGCCAAAGTCGTCCGGACCTCCAGGGGAAGAGGCCGAATTTTCGCTCGTTCAGGCCGACCGGAGGAACCAGCCGGGTCGGACACGTTACGGCGCAACAGCCGTTCGCACTTAGAAAATATTCGCCAAAGTCGTCCGGACCTCCAGGGGAAGAGGCCGAATTTTCGCTCGTTCGGGCCGACCGGAGGAACCAGCCGGGTCGGACACGTTACGGCGGAACAGCCGTTGGCACTTTGAAAATATTCGCCAAAATGTTCCGGACCTCCAGGGGAAGAGGCCGAATTTTCGCTCGTTCGGGCCGACCGGGAGAACCAGCCGAGGCGGACACTTTACGGCGGTTGAGCCGTTGGCACTTAGAAATTATTCAGACTTCCATCAAACACACATCGGCCTTTTGCCGTCACTGCCCGGGATGGGCACCGTGGTAGCTCGGACAGTTCGTGTGACAGCTTCCGCTGGCACTTAGAAAATTTTTAAAATGAAAATAAACAGTTCTGCACATACGTGCCGACTATATTTTGCGAAAGGGGGGTAAAGTGATGAGTACACTAACTGGGGGGACCAAGTACATAAAGCCTACCCCTGGTACCTCAGAGAGGCCGAATTTTCGAATTCTGAGGCCGAGCTGGGGAACCAGACGAGGCGGACACTTTTCCGAGCGAGAGCCGATGGCACTTAGAAAATTTTCGGCTAAGTCGGCAGGACTTCCAGAGCGAGAGGCCGAATATTCGTCATCTGTGGCCGACCGGGGAACCAGCGAAGGCGGATAGGCGGTCACGGAGGTCCCGCCGGCTGGTCCGCGGGCCAATTTGGGTCCCGTAATTTAGCGGTCGCGGTCCGGAATCCACGCCGAGCGGGGAACCAGCGGAGGCGGATAGGCGGTCACGGAGGTCCCGCCGGCTGGTCCGCGGGCCAATTGGGGTCCCGTAAGTTAGCGGTCGCGGCCCGGAATTCGCGCCGGCCGGGGAACCAGCGCAGGCGGATAGGCGGTCACGGAGGTCCCGCCGGCTGGTCCGCGGGCCAATCGGGGTCCCGTAAGTTAGCGGTCGCGGCCCGGAATTCGCGCCGGCCGGGGAACCAGCGCAGGCGGATAGGCGGTCACGGAGGTCCCGCCGGCTGGTCCGCGGGCCAATCGGGGTCCCGTAAGTTAGCGGTCGCGGCCCGGAATTCGCGCCGGCCGGGGAACCAGCGCAGGCGGATAGGCGGTCACGGAGGTCCCGCCGGCTGGTCCGCGGGCCAATCGGGGTCCCGTAAGTTAGCGGTCGCGGCCCGGAATTCGCGCCGGCCGGGGAACCAGCGCAGGCGGATAGGCGGTCACGGAGGTCCCGCCGGCTGGTCCGCGGGCCAATCGGGGTCCCGTAAGTTAGCGGTCGCGGCCCGGAATTCGCGCCGGCCGGGGAACCAGCGCAGGCGGATAGGCGGTCACGGAGGTCCCGCCGGCTGGTCCGCGGGCCAATCGGGGTCCCGTAAGTTAGCGGTCGCGGCCCGGAATTCGCGCCGGCCGGGGAACCAGCGCAGGCGGATAGGCGGTCACGGAGGTCCCGCCGGCTGGTCCGCGGGCCAATCGGGGTCCCGTAAGTTAGCGGTCGCGGCCCGGAATCCGCGCCGGCCCGCAGCCACCGCCAGGCGGATAGGCTGTCACGGAGGTCCCGCCGGCCGGTCCGCGGGGGGAACTGCGCCCTCTGGCGGACACGCCATTGTAAATGAATGGGGTTTGGCACTTAGTGCATTTTTCGCCGAAGCCGACGAGCGCTCCGGGCGAGGAGGCCGGATTCTCGCCATCCGTGGCCGGCCGGGGAACCGGCCAAGGCGGATAGGCGGTCACGGGGGTCCCGCCGGCTGGTCCGCGGGCCAATTGGGGTCCCGTAAGTTAGCGGTCGCGGCCCGGAATCCGCGCCGGCCAGCAGCCACCGGGAGGCGGATAGGCTGTCACGGAGGTCCCGCCGGCTGGTCCGCGGGCCATTTAGGGTCCCGCGAGTGAGCGGTCGCGGTCCGGAATCCAGGCCGGCCAGGAGGCACCGCCAGGCGGATAGGCGGTCACGGAGGTCCCGCCAGCTGGTCCGCGGGCCATTTATGGTCCCGTAAGTTAGCGGTCGCGGCCCGGAATGCACGCCGGCCAGGAGGCACCGCCAGGCGGGTAGGCTGTCACGGAGGTCCCGCCGGCCGGTCCGCGGGCCAATTACCTCCAGCCGAGCGGATATGAACTTTATTAGCACCTTCTACGAGATGGCGGAGCCTTATTCGACAACCAGCACCTCGGCTTAGCATTTTCCACGGCCCGCTGATCTTCCAGAAGACGTCCAGCCGGTTTCCTCCTCACATTTTAAGCCGGCCGAGGCTTCCGGCACCCCGGCTAAGCTTTCTCCACGGCCCGCTGAGCTTCCAGGGGACCTCCGGCCGGTTCTCCCGGTGCCTCGCGCCTCGCTTTGTGAGCCGGCCGAGGCTTCCAGCACCTCGGCTGAGCGTTTCCCACGGCCCGCTGAGCTTCCAGGGGACCTCCAGCCGGTTCTCCCGGTGCCTCGCGCCTCGCTTTGTGAGCCGGCCGAGGCTTCCAGCACCTCGGCTGAGCGTTTCCCACGGCCCGCTGAGCTTCCAGGGTACCTCCAGCCGGTTCTCCCGGTGCCTCGCGCCTCGCTTTGAGAGCCGGCCGAGGCTTCCAGCACCTCGGCTGAGCGTTTTCGGCGGCCCGTTGCTCTCCCGGAGGTCGCAACGGGGAGTTACCTCCCTCTCGCGGACACGGCGAGTAAATACACCGCCTCTCGCACTTGGCGCACACTCACTCGCATTGCTACGCCTCCCGTGGCACTTTAAGCGGCCGAACGGCGGGAGTAACTACGACTCTCTTAAGGTAGGCTCACTTGACTATTTATTCATGTATTTATTTATTTTTGACGGTTCGCGGAGGCGATGACGCTCCGCGCGGGTAAACGGCGGGAGTAACTGTGACTCTCTTAAGGTAGGCTCACTTGACATCTATTTATTTATGTATTTATTTATTTTTGACGGTTCGCGGAGGCGATGACGCTCCGCGCGGGTAAACGGCGGGAGTAACTGTGACTCTCTTAAGGTAGGCTCACTTGACATCTATTTATTTATGTATTTATTTATTTTTGACGGTTCGCGGAGGCGATGACGCTCCGCGCGGGTAAACGGCGGGAGTAACTGTGACTCTCTTAAGGTAGGCTCACTTGACATCTATTTATTTATGTATTTATTTATTTTTGACGGTTCGCGGAGGCGATGACGCTCCGCGCGGGTAAACGGCGGGAGTAACTGTGACTCTCTTAAGGTAGGCTCACTTGACATCTATTTATTTATGTATTTATTTATTTTTGACGGTTCGCGGAGGCGATGACGCTCCGCGCGGGTAAACGGCGGGAGTAACTGTGACTCTCTTAAGGTAGGCTCACTTGACATCTATTTATTTATGTATTTATTTATTTTTGACGGTTCGCGGAGGCGATGACGCTCCGCGCGGGTAAACGGCGGGAGTAACTGTGACTCTCTTAAGGTAGGCTCACTTGACATCTATTTATTTATGTATTTATTTATTTTTGACGGTTCGCGGAGGCGATGACGCTCCGCGCGGGTAAACGGCGGGAGTAACTGTGACTCTCTTAAGGTAGGCTCACTTGACATCTATTTATTTATGTATTTATTTATTTTTGACGGTTCGCGGAGGCGATGACGCTCCGCGCGGGTAAACGGCGGGAGTAACTGTGACTCTCTTAAGGTAGGCTCACTTGACATTTATTTATTTATGAATTTATTTATTTTTGACGGTTCGCGGAGGCGATGACGCTCCGCGCGGGTAAACGGCGGGAGTAACTGTGACTCTCTTAAGGTAGCCTGACTCGACGTCTTTTTCAACGGTGGCTGGAGGACCCGGGCGGTTCTCGGGGGTGCGTCGCTCCTCACTTTTGACGCCCGAGGAGGCTCCCGGCACCTCGGCTACGCGTTTTCGGCGGCCCGCTGAGCTTCCAGAAGACCTCCAGCCGGTTCTCCCGGTGCTTTCCTCCTCACGTTTTAAGCCGGCCGAGGCTCCCGGCACCCCGGCCAAGCGTTTCCCACGGCCCGCTGAGCTTCCAGGGGACCTCCGGCCGGTTCTCCGCGCGCTTTCCTCCTCACTTTTAAGCCGGCCGAGGCTTCCGGCACCCCGGCCAAGCGTTTCCCACGTCCCGCTGAGCTTCCAGGGGACCTCCGGCCGGTTCTCCGCGCGCTTTCCTCCTCACATTTTAAGCCGGCCGAGGCTCCAGGCACCCCGGCTAAGCTTTCTCCACGGCCCGCTGAGCTTCCAGGGGACCTCCGGCCGGTTCTCCGCGCGCTTTCCTCCTCACTTTTAAGCCGGCCGAGGCTTCCGGCACCCCGGCCAAGCCTTTCCCACGGCCCGCTGAGCTTCCAGGGGACATCCAGCCGGTTCTCCGCGCGCCCCCCTCCTAACTCGACGCCCGAGGAGGCTCCAGGCACCCCGGCCGAGCCTTTTCGGCGGCCCGCTGATCTCCCGGAGGTCGCAACGGGGAATTGCCTCCCTCTCGCGGACACGGCGCGTAAATGCACCGCCTCTCGCACTTTGCGCACACTCACTCGCATCGCTACGCCTCCCGTGGCACTTTAAGCGACCGGGACCACCGCGAGCGCGGGCGATGACTAAGAGGCTCCCCGGCCGGCCTCGCGGAGCTCCGACGCTCCCCCGCGGGACTTCCGGCGGCCGGCCGGAGCCTCGGCACGGCTGCCGCACTCCCTAATAACACCCCGCGGACCCCCGCGAGCCGAACGCTCGCTGCCGCGGGCGACCCGTGCCAAGGCGGACGCGTGACGGCGCGGGAGCCCTCGGCACTATATCACGGTCACGTATGTAGTCAAATCGTGTAAAATCACCGTTAGTTTATTCATAATATAGGTAATAATTAAATAAATATTAACATCGCGTATATCATTAATAAACACATGTATGTATTTATTTAATAATTAAATAAATATTAACATCGCGTATAATCATGCGCAATACTTCGTGGCCGACCGGGGAACCGGCGAAGGCGGACGCATCGCGGCGCGAGAGCCGTTGGCACTTTGGAAAAATAAATAAATAAATAAATAAATAAATAAATAATAATTCGCCGACCGGGCTCCGGGGGGAGAGGCCGATTTTTGGCCGTTCGTGGCCGACCGGGGAACCGGCGAAGGCGGACGCATCGCGGCGCGAGAGCCGTTGGCACTTTGGAAAAATAAATAAATAAATAAATAAATAATTCGCCGACCGGGCTCCGGGGCAAGAGGCCGAATTTTCGCTCGTTCGGGCCGACCGGGGAACCGGCGAAGGCGGACGCAGCGCGGCGCGAGAGCCGTTGGCACTTTGAAAAAAAAAAAAAAAAAAAAAATTCGCCCACCGGGCTCCGGGGGAAGAGGCCGGCTTTTCGCCGTTCGCGGCCGACCGGGGAACCGGCGAAAGCGGACGCGCTCTCTAACGAGCCCCGCCGGCCGGAGGAAGTGCGCCCTCTGGCGGACACGCCGTTGTAAATGAATGGGGTTTGGCACTTAGTGCATTTTTCGCCCAAGTCGAAGCGCGCTCCGGGCGAGGAGGCCGGATTCTCGCCACCCGTGGCCGGCCGGGGAACCGGCCAAGGCGGACGCGCTCTCTAACGAGCCCCGCCGGCCGGAGGAAGTGCGCCCTCTGGCGGACACGCCGTTGTAAATGAATGGGGTTTGGCACTTGGTGCATTTTTCGCCCAAGTCGAAGCGCGCTCCGGGCGAGGAGGCCGGATTCTCGCCACCCGTGGCCGGCCGGGGAACCGGCGAAGGCGGATAGGCTTTCACGGAGGATCCGCCGGCTGGTCCGCGGGCCGATTAGGGTCCCGCGAGTGAGCGGTGGCGGTCCGGAATCCAGGCCGGCCAGGAGGCACCGCCAGGCGGATAGGCTTTCACGGAGGAGCCGCCGGCTGGTCCGCGGGCCGTTTAGGGTCCCGCGAGTGAGCGGTGGCGGTCCGGAATCCAGGCCGGCCAGGAGGCACCGCCAGGCGGATAGGCTTTCACGGAGGACCCGCCGGCTGGTCCGCGGGCCGTTTAGGGTCCCGCGAGTGAGCGGTCGCGGTCCGGAATCCAGGCCGGCCAGGAGGCACCGCCAGGCGGATAGGCTTTCACGGAGGACCCGCCGGCTGGTCCGCGGGCCGTTTAGGCTCCCGTAAGTTAGCGGTCGCGGTCCGGAATACAGGCCGTCCAGGAGGCACTGCCAGGCGGATACACTCTCTAACGAGCCCCGCCGGCTGGTCCGCCGGGGGAAGTGCGCCCTCTGGCGGACACGCCGTTGTAAATGAATGGGGTTTGGCACTTAGTGCATTTTTCGACCAGCGGCAACGCAGGCTGACGGGCGGCCGCTTCCACGGGCCGGTACTACTCTACGGAGGCGCTAGCCGCCTCCGGTGGGGGCCGTGTGATCTCGCTGGATGCCCGAGGACCTTCCGCGAGGCCCGGCCGCAGCTTTTACGCGCGCCCGGTCCTATTACCTGGTGGAAGCTGGAGGCCGGGGCTCCGCAGCTCGCCGCCCGGGGACCTTCCGCGAGGCCCGGCCGCAGCTTTTACGCACCACCGCTGCTATTCTCTGGCTCCGGCTTCGTCCCGGAGGGTGCTTGGGGAACGGCGGCGCACACCGCGAACGGCCGGTGGCGGTCGGCTGGTGGCGGTCGGCTGGTGGCTGTCGGCTGGTGGCGGTCGGGGGTGGCGCTTGGGGATGGCGCTTGGGGATGGTGGCTGTCGGCTGGTGGCGGTCGGCTGGTGGCGGTCGGCTGGTGGCGGTCGGCTGGTGGCGGTCGGGGGTGGCGCTTGGGGATGGCGCTTGGGGATGGTGGCTGTCGGCTGGTGGCGGTCGGCTGGTGGCGGTCGGGGGGTGGCGGTCGGGGATGGCGCTTGGGGATGGTGGCTGTCGCCTTGTGGCGGTCGGCTGGTGGCGGTCGCCTTGTGGCGGTCGCCTTGTGGCGGTCGGGGATGGCGCTTGGGGATGGTGGCTGTCGCCTTGTGGCGGTCGGCTGGTGGCGGTCGCCTTGTGGCGGTCGCCTTGTGGCGGTCGGGGATGGCGCTTGGGGATGGTGGCTGTCGCCTTGTGGCGGTCGGCTGGTGGCGGTCGGCTGGTGGCGGTCGGGGGGTGGCGGTCGGGGATGGCGCTTGGGGATGGTGGCTGTCGCCTTGTGGCGGTCGGGGGGTGGCGGTCGGGGATGGCGCTTGGGGATGGTGGCTGTCGCCTTGTGGCGGTCGGCTGGTGGCGGTCGGCTGGTGGCGGTCGGCTGGTGGCGGTCGGGGGGTGGCGGTCGGGGGTGGCGCTTGGGG